>NC_037670.1:41587893-41664431 GCF_003255815.1 Theropithecus gelada | reverse complement strand
ATGTCCATCAGTGACAGACTGGATTAAGAAAATGTGGCACATATACACCATGGAATACTATGCAGCCATAAAAAAGGATGAGTTTGTGTCCTTTGTAGGGACATGGATGCAGCTGGAAAGATTTCTTTAAGAATGATCCTTCCTCCTTCATTACTATTATATGTTCAATAACTCAAAACAGGGAGAGAAATATCACATATTTGGAGCCTTTCTTGAACTTTAAAGCAAACTGGTCTGAGGCCAAAACGTAGAAAACAGTTAACAATGCTTTTATTACAAGCTTCCTGTTTTCAAGTTTACACCTACATTGACTGCAAACTATATATATATATATATATATACACACACACACACACGCACACACATTTCAAACTGTGTGTGTACTACTTTCTGAGCTTTACATATATGTAGATCTATTGGTTTTGCTATTTAATAGATACATCAAAGTGGTGCCATTTGTTTACTTAATGAATTAATAGATAAATTCTGATTTGCCTAGTCCTATGGATATTATAGGCCCATGGATACATCATAAAAGGATTTATATTATTTAGTAATGCTTACTTGATAAAGAAAATTAAAAATATATGGTAAGGAGTTGTTGGGTAAAAAAATGAAACATGTGAAAGTGGTAGTCATACTGGGGTTTATTTTAAAACTTCTGTGATGTTTTAGAATTGTAACTTTTGTTATTACAATTATTTCAGATTGCACCTACATCTGACAATGACTTTGGACGCTATAATTGCACAGCCACTAATCGCATAGGAACAAGATTTCAAGAATACATTCTTGCTTTGGCTGGTAAGTGTAGCACAATACTTTGTGGGATCTCACACAATATTTCTGAAAGCAAATGAAAATTTCAGTTGATAAAGTAGTCTCATTTATATGTGGGAGATAAAACAATGGATCTCTTGGAGGTATCTAGTAGACTGTGGTTACCAGAGGCTTGGTAGTGTATTAGGAAGGAGGGTGTACAGAGGGGTTACTCGAGGAGCACAAAACTACAGTTGATTACAAAGAATAAGATATACTGTTCAGTAGTACAATAGGGCTATAATAGTTAGCAATGAGTTATTGTATATTTCAGAATAGGAGGATAGATTTGGAATGTTCCAAACACAAAGAAATGACAAATGTGTGAAAGAACAGACATGCCAGTTACTCAGATTTGATCATTATATGTTGTCTGCTTATATCAAATTGTCACATGTTCCCTGTAAATATGTTCAACAATTTTGCATCCATAAAAATTTCCCAAAACCTTAGACTTCAGCGTGTCTATAAGAAAAATATGAACTTCCAAAAAGTGGGTGTCGTGTAATTTTAAATGTTAGCAAAAATATCTTTTACATTTTTATAAGTAACAATAGAGATTGCTTCATTGTGTCTGCTATACAGTGAGCACACAGAATGTATTTACTCATCAAGACTGACTTTAAACCCTGATTCGAATCCCTCAAACTTTAAAATTGAGATATCTGTGAAAGAAATAGAGAACATATGTTTTAAGAAATTAAATTATATTTCAAGTAAAGACAGAATCCTGACAAAAAAATTAAAAATCAAAACACTCTGAGAAAAAATGAACTGTAATTGATATATATTAAACTTTTAGTCTTGAAAGTACAAATAGCTATCTTACTTCTGAAGGAAAATAGAAAATTGAAGGTTACATAAATGTGGTGAAAATGTTTTATTTTGTGTGTCTATATATATATATGTTAATATTCTAGTTTTACCTCTAAAGCTTAAAGATATAGAAATACTAACAGATAGAATAAAAAATTCATGAAAACCAGAAAGCCAGATATTGTTTACTTATTTATAAAATTTGCCACTATGTTTTACAAGACTGGTGAGGAATCCTAAAATACATTTTAAAAAATAGTTGTTTATAGGCCGGGCGCGGTAGCTCACACCTATAATCCCAGCACTTTGGGAGGCCGAGGCGGGCGGATCACGAGGTCAGGAGATCTAGACCATCCTGGCTGATATGGTGAACCCCTGTCTCTACTAAAAATACCAAAAAAAATTAGCCTGGCGTGGTGGCGGGTGCCTGTAAGTCCCAGCTACTTGGGAGGCTAAGGGAGGAGAATTGCTTGAAACTGGGAGGCGGAGGTTGCAGTGAGCCGAGATCGCACCACTGCACTCCAGTCTGGGTGATAGTGCAAGACTCCATCTCAAAAAAAAAAAAAAGTTTATATAGCTCAAATGGAAAAAATGTGATTTACAGTCTTCTAAGAGTAAGTAAAGTAATATCAGAAAATTATTGTAATATTATATTTTAACAGACTTAAAAGCTTCTGTAAAGAAATTTTAAAACCTTTTCAGGTAGAGATTTTATCTATAACTTTAATTTTATATTAAATTCAGAAAGATGTTCATTTTTACTGCTATATAGATATATTGTAAATATTAATGTCATTAATCATAAAGGCCACGAAGGGAAATTTTTAAGCTAATAATGTCAAATTATTATTTAACTTAGATAAGCTGCTATTCTCCAATTCAAATTTTACCACATTGATAGAGAAGGGAGAAAAGAGATTACATGGAAAGAATTGACGGAAGAAGGCAGGGAGAAAAAAAATCAAGATGAGAGTTTAGAGATGTGAAGAAACTGTTATACAAGCAAATTAAATTATAAGAAAATGAAGTGTGCTAAGTCTCACCAAAATGCATTGATAATAAATTGAAGAATCAACTATACTAATAAGAAGCATTCACTACTCAAATTAATTCCAAGCCTTTGGAAATTATGCAAGTTTTATTTAAATTAGTATATAATTTTATAAATATTAGATATAGGATCAATATATGTGTATATATATGTATATATAATTTTATTAATATTGATCCAGTATTGTATATTGCCATTTTATAAATGATGTGTTTTTCCATTAGGTACAACTTAATAAATGACCAGAATTTTTGGGAGGGTGTATTAATACTTGGTATTTAAAACATTATGTTGATTAGGTTTAAATAATTCCATGAAATTCACAGGTAATGTTTAATGTGCATGCACCTTCATATCTCATGATACTTACTGCAATATTGTTCATTGAAAAATATATTTTACTCCTATCCTTCTAGTGAATATATTAAATTAGAGCGTTTTCTTCTGTCCAACCATAATAAAAATTAAAGTTTTGCATTAAAGCTGAGTTAGAAAATATTGGAAAACTTTTTTGAATATTATTCTGCAATTCTGCTAATATTCCAAACTTTATACAATTCCAGGCTAAGAATTTGTTTTAGAAGAAGGTGGATTCAATTGAAATTGTAATGAAGATCTAAAAATGATTCAGACACTCAGCCTTAGATAGGAAACATACATTTAAACATCAACATTTATAAATACGATTTATGTTATGGGACTGTTCTTTAATATTAATATTTGGTAGAAAACTTAATCTGTCCTTCAGCATCCAAACACTGAAACTGTACTGTGATTTTAAATAAGATGTAAGATATATATACATAAAAAATATAAATATTTCCAAATACATGAAGCTACCACAGTTCAAGATTGCATTGGCTTATTTGCCTTGTAAAAGGTCAAGATTATTTGGCATATGGTATTTTATAGTGTAACAGAATACCTTACTTCCAAAGGGAATAAATTAAGAGCCAAAATTTAGTGTGAAATTTTTGTACACATTCAGTGGTAATATAGGAAAAATTTACTTTTTCAGCGTTCAAAAATCTTTTTACTTTTTCCTCCCATTTGTCCTCCCTTCCTTCTTACTTCCTTACGTTTTCCCTGTTTAATAATTCAGCCCTACATCGGAACGAGGTAGGCATCTGTGTGGGAGTAGGGTGAAGCACAGAAGCCTGGCATGGGGTGTCAAAGCCTGAGCAGAGTGAATGGAGTGGAAGGCGTGTTGCAGGGGTCCAGTGTTGCGATCCAGGCAGGGTAAAAAGAAAGAGTGCCCACGTGCCAAGACAGAAACAGCAACCCAAAGAGGCTTGTTGGAGGCCATTCACCTAAGTGAAATAATTCAGAAACAGAAATTCAAATACCGCATGTTCTCACTTGTAAGTGGGAGCAAAACAGTGTGTACACACATGGAAAAATAGACACTGGAGACTTCCAAAGGTGGGATGCTGGGAGAGAGATGAAGACTGAAACATTACTTGTTGGGTGCAATGTTCAATATTCAGGTGATGGACACACTAAAAGCCCAAACTTTACTAGTACATAATATGTGATTGTAACAAAACCCCCTAAACCTATAAAAATAATATAAAAATGAAGTATTTTTGAAATGAAAATAAAATAAGTATATATGTTTGGTTTAAGTCAGATAACCCTAAGCAAGGACTTTCCATTAAACTCTGACTTCCTATTAATGAGCCAGAGTTGGTGTAGTCTTCTTTTACCTATCTCCTCTGTCTTTAGAAAATTGGGGAAAAAAATGTAATCTTTCTATGTTGTTATAGAAATATGAAATATTCCACGTACATGCTTGATAATTTTGTTTTCTTAACTTTTAATCAAAATATTAACTAGAAATATAGGAGAGACAAATATGTATATGTTTTAAGACTTCACCATAAAATTGGTTTTTAAAATGTACCTCCTAGGTGTTGATCCTGCTTTCTAGTGGGAAATATTCTCTGTTTGGATTGAAGTACATATCTTGAATCAAATTAAAGTTGTACAGCACATAAGGCTAAATAAAAGTTTGACTATATAGTGTTATTTGTTCCTTACAGTTTTCTACTTCCAAAAGATGATTATCTGAAAAGGCATTCTGTATATTTATATGCATGTGTATTATTTCTTTTTTTGAAAAATCGTTACCCTACATTTTAAATATTATTATCAAGTAATTGATAATATATTGTTATCAAGTACTCAATAATTTATTATCGAGTAATTGATAATATAATATTATCAATATATTTCATTTATATATTTTTAAATTTCTTAATTCATTTCATCATTGTTATATTTTTTAACTGATGAACTTTTTTATATTACACCTTAATCCTAAATATAATAATCCCAACTTTGTTTCATTAATTGATGCACCTTTTTGATAAAGTCACCTTCTCCTGGGCAATGTGATGGGAGGGACTTGGCTGTAAGCTGTCATCAGGTAGTATGTCCAGCCCCTGGGGAATGAGAGCCTCAGCTCACTAGGAGTTTCTGTGCAGTCATTCCAAGATTTACCTAATAACAGTATTGTGACAACTAAGTGAGTTAATGCATTCAAATAACCAGCACATGGCAAGTATTCAACAAATATTAGGTAGGTATTATTATGGCATAATTATAGTTCTTATTGGTCCCTTTTCTTTTAGATAGAAGTCAGTACCTTGATGCCTCTTTAGTTGTTATACATAAATCTAGACATCAAGGACCAAGGCATAGTAAAATGAGATAATGACCTTACTTATTCTGAACATTATACTTCTATTAAATAATATAAAATTCATTTGACTTTTGTCATTTTTTTCCATTTAGGAGCTCGTCCTACCGATTTTTTACACAAACTGCTATTAAGAGAGGTCTCTGATACTGTGCTTCACAATTCATTTTTTTAACCTCAGTTCAGGACTCTATACTTACCCCTATTAAATCTCATTTTGTCAGTTTTGACTCACTTTTTAACCTACTGAAACCCTGTCAAATTCAATATTCTAGCTCTTTTTTTCAGGATTGATTTAAGTCACAAGTACAGTACCGTGAAGCACTCATCTGTATTTTCACCAAAGTCAGGATAAGCCTGTGTCAGTCATCCTTGAGAACAGAGATCTCCTTACAGGTTAAACTGGATCAATTGAATAGAATTCTAAAGATATGGAATTACGGCCGATCTACTGGTCCGTGTACCTAGATTTTATCTTAGCCAGACCCATGCTCCATAACACTTGAAAGCATGTTAAAATGAGTTCATTTGGTATCACCCTTTCTTCACCTAAATATAATGCCAGGTTTCTTTAACATAATCAGTTTTATTATCTAGCCTGGAAAAGTCTACATCTTGATTTTTTTTTTTTTAGAACTCATTAAGCAAACAGTGATATTCAGAAACTATCCATAACATATTCTTGATTTTCTCATTCTCATATTGTTATGAAGAAAAGGAAATCAGGATAACTTGACATTATTTTCAGAGAATCCATGTTTGCATCAATGCCTAATCACTTTTTAATTCATTCACTCAAAAAATAGTGAATTTCTAGTAGGTGCCAGACATTGTTCTAGATCTTAGGAATCTGAAGATAAATAATGTGTGGAATCTGGTCTTTACCCATAAGTTAGAGTTCAAAAGATATAAGGTTGCTGTAGAAATGTGAATCAAAGGTTTGGGAGAATAAAAATGAATTCTGATTGGAGTTCTTGGAAAAGGCTCTCAAAAGGTGTCAGCTTTTGAATTGAGTCTGAAAGAGGGAGTAGAAACAGGTCCAGAGAAGAAGAAAGGGAAAGACTGAAAGAAACATCAAGGTTACACTTGTACATAGGCACTATGCTCTGAAAGGATAGGTACTCTTAATGAGTAAGGCATTTGATGAAAGACTGGAAGGGTATATTGTGTGAGAAGACCCATGTTGGTAATGTGAATAGAGAGGTAGAGAGAAATTAAGTTATAGATCTTAAAAGCATTCATCATGTTGGCAGGGCAAGGTGGCTTATGCCTGTAATACAAGCACTTTGGGAAGCCGAGGGGGCGAATCATCTAAGGTCAGGAGTTTGAGACCAGCCTGGTCAACATGTTGAAGCCCCGTCTCTAATAAAATACAAAAACAACAACATCAAAAAAATTAGCCAGGTGTGGTGGTGAGTGCCTGTAATTCCAGCGACTCAGGAGGCTGAAGCAGGATAATTGTTTGAACCCAGGAGGCGGAGGTGGCAGTGTGAGCCAAAATCATGCCATTGCACTCCAGCCTGGGCGACAAAAGCGAGACTCGTCCTCCTCCTCCTCAAATAATAATAATAATAATAATTCATCATATTTACATTCTGTCTGGTATACAATGAGGGATTCTATGGAGAATATTAGAGGTAAAAATGGGAAAATCAAGATCAGATCTCTGGACTACTTCAGTTTAATCCATGGACTTGTAAGGACAAAAAAATAAAAGAAATTATTCAGGGAGATAGTGTATCTACTTTGAAGGATAAATGTAAATATAATTGGTGAATTACTGTGAAAAAAATCTAAATAATAATTTGGATTTGGCAGTTGGTAAAAACTAGGTGAGTAGTGAAATGAGAAGGAATTTACAGCATTCAGATGTATTGCAGGTGGGCTATAATATTATATTAAGCTCACAATTTTTCCTGCTCTGTTCTGGATGCTATAGCAAAATATATTAGACTCTGTAATGTATTAGCAACATAAATATATTGCTCACAGTTCTAGAGGCTGGGAAATTCAAGATCAAGGCACCATCAGATTTGGGTTTTGGTGCACGTTGAATAACCGAATTGTTTTTTACAGATGGTGCCTTCTATGTGTCCTTACATAGTGAAAGGGGCAAATATACTTCATTCAGCCTCTTTTATGGGGGCACTAATTTTATTCATGAGGGTGGATGTCTTATGACTTTATTACATCCCAAAAGACCCCAACTCTTAATAATATATTCAACATATAAAATTTGGAGGGAAGCCAGCATTCAAACCACAGCATAATTGAAACAAGAAAAATGTATATAAAACCTTATGGAAGTAAGGTAGCCACTCAAAACAGAAGTAGATAGAAAGTATCTCAGCATAGAAGTCCCTGAGTTGCAAACAATTATGGTGACATTGCATGTAACAGTGTTGACTGGATCTAGTAAATTCAGTTACTTATGTTCCAATTCTTTTAGTATTTGAGACTTTTACCAGATAGAAATTGATGAGGAAATCAAGCAGAAACTGATTTATTATAAAGAACAAACTGGTTATAAAATCACTGGAAAGGCGAGAAAAGACCAAAGATAGCCACCAATAGTCTACCTTCAAGGTCACAAAATAGCATAAGCGTGGTCCACATGTGAGGTCTGCAATGACTAACTAGAGGTCAGGGAGCCCTGCTGCCAGGTTACCCCTCAGCTGATAATCACAGCCACAGCACTCCAGAAACTGGATGAATAGGCTGCTGAGTGGGAGTTCGGATGCTTCCCTCATTCATATCTGCAGAACTTCTTGTCCATGTGCACCTCCTGAGAAAAGTGGGACTGACATTCACACCCCTCCGGCAATTCCAAACTATATACATGTGCTTTTCATTCTAGGTTCACTACAGGAAACTTAGAACCATAGCAGCAAGTAAGTCTAGGAAATGAAGATTTTAGCCTGTAATTTCTTATGATGAACAGGAGTATCTGAAATCATAGAATTTGAATCTGTGTGTTAATAGAAAAATATCTAGGATACAGTTTAAAACACCATTCTGAGATAATATTCATGATAGCGCTTCCTTTTGAAAGAGGGTTTACAAAAATCAGACTCTTCAGATTCCTGGATCTAAGTTCAGCAACACCACAGCCTCATATGTGGAAAAAGAGCACAGTTAGTGTCTATGAACCATGCATGCTAGGAGACCAAATTCTCAGAAATAAAGATGTTGGGGCAGAAATTAGAAATAATCTATTGAAACACAGCAACGAGGAACAAAGGAAGAGTACATTTCCTGAGAAGAGGGTGGGATTTAAAAAAAAAAAAAAAAAAAGAGATCTTTATAATTCACAGTAATAAGACTGAGAAGAAAGAATAAAATTCCAAAGAAGAAGAAAAAGGAAGAGAAGAGCTAACTGATTAAAAAAAAAAATGGAGAAGAATAAAGGAAAAGACATGTCATTCACAGATGGAGGGTTTAGTCTTGGAAAATGAGAAGATAGACTTCCATTATCAGTTAATCAAGAGGTGATAGCTCTCCAAGACATTGGTTACATTGAAGCACTACTCACAGTAGCCAAGATAGCCAAGATATAAAGATGTACAGCATGATCTCACTTATATGTGGAATTCTAAAACAGTGGAACTAATAGAAACAGAGAGAAAAATGGTAGTTGCCAGGGGCTGGTGAGTGGGAGAAATGGGAAGGTGTTGGACAAAGATTAAAAAGTTTCGGTTATGCAAGATGAAGAATTTCTGGGAGTTTAATATACACAAGTTTCATTCAGTGACACCAGAGATTGTATCCATGTGACTCCTAGGTCATGGCACCAACTCCTTGCCATTACACAGCTCAAAAACTTCTGAGCTGAACATCGGTGTTGTACCCATTACCTACCATTTGACTAAAACATTGATACATGTCAATGGATATAAAAGTATGTAATAGAAGGAGGCTGATGATCAGGGAGGGATAGAAAAAGTACAATGACTGACATTTGCTAAGAATTTTAATGTATTCTAGGGTCTAAGTGCTCAATATTACTTGATATTTCCAACAACACTAGCAGCAGTACTATTCTTATCTCCATTCAAGAAGGAAAACTACTGCAATGTGAAAAGATTAAGTGACTTGTCCAAGGCTATAGTTGACGAAAGTGGCAAGGCCGGGCCTTGAATCCATAGACTCCCAGGACATACATATCCAGTCTTTTAATCCAACAGTTTACCAGCACCATTAGAGATGAAGAGAAAGGGTAACTAAACAAATAAGTATTTGCACAATTGGTTTTCTATTCATTTATTCATTCATTGAGTGGTGAATGGTATTCATCAATTTTTGGGATATAAGATGCTAGGAAATAGTTTAGAAAAATATGGTAACAATGAAGGGATAACAGTGTGTGAAACTGAGCATCCGATGAGCCTCAGTTGAAATATTGAGCTGTGTCTGAAAGTCTTTTAGAATAGATCCGTATCTTTGCATACACCCAGTGCATTAGATAAGCCAGGATCCTGAGCATGAGACTGAAAAGACCGAGACTAATGTTGTAATGAAAATGAAGCTCCTGAATACCATTCCCAGGAAAGTGATGTGATCAGAGTGGTTCTTTACAAAGATTGATTTTGCATTTGCATGCCTCATGCATTGATGTTTTTATTGGACATCCAGTAGAAAAGGAAGCCAAGAGCCACTAATGGCATTACAGGAAAAGTCAGATAGGGCCAGGGCTTGGGAGGTAACAGAGGAAATGGGAAGGAAGAAATAGATACAAGAATTATAATGCAGGAATTATTAAAATAGTGTTTGACTGATTGTGATGTATATGATAGATAGGAATCAAGGGTGAAGGCAATTACAGAACAATCCAGAAAGTGAAGAGAAGAATTAGAGATGTTGATTCTAGGCACATCTGACACGATTCACTTAGACATGTTCTGTATCTTTGTATATTATTTTTCACTACTGAAATATTTAATTCATCAAGTATTTACTGAGAACTTAGTATATTCCAGTCACTTTGTTCTATGTTACATGTATCTATATGTATAAATGGATGTGTGTGAATGTGTGTTTTTAAAATGTTTTCTCTTTCCTCAAGAAACTTAAAATTTAGTAGTCAGTTGACAGTTGGACTTACAAAACCAAAATGTAAAAAATGTTTAGAAAGACAATGAAAGTCATAAGCATGCTTTTGCTTTAGAAGAAATAATAGAAATAAGAGGTCAGTGGAAAATCATATGAATGAAAGGCTACAGTAAGTGTCAGCAGATCTGAAAATGGACTGTATAGTTAGAAGAGACAAGCCACTGGCCCATGTTTTGATGATAGTGGCTTTGCGCTGAAAGAAAAAAAAAGTCTCTTCTTTCTCTGCAGGTGCACCATGTCAGGGTGCACAGTTGGTGAACGGTGCAACTTCTGCAGTCAGAGTAAAAACAATCATGTTTATACTATATATTCAAAGATGGAAGCCCAAGAGGATAATATCTCCCTCTCATTCCCCAGAATATACTGCCTTCACTTTTGACACATATCCCCAAACTGGAGTGTAATGCCTATGACATCCAACTTAGACCTAATGTACATTAGGGAGTCAGCCTCTCAGCACAGATTGAAGAATTGGCATTTTTTAAGGGGATCCGTGTGCATTTGTTTGCCTTTCTCCTGTTCTTTGGATCAAACTTACAAGTAAATTTTGGATCAAACCTACAGCTGAAAAGACATGCAGATTAACCTGGAGATTAAGGAAACATGAAAATTATTAGAATATTTGAAGGACTAAAAACATTATTTAGATATCTTAAAATTTGTATTTCCAGATGTGATTTTAATAGTTCTAAGACTTTTGGATGCATCAGAATTCTACACGTGTGTTTTTGAACCTTAGAGTTGTAACATAATGTACTTCATAGGCTCTCTAAATAATTTACAGTTACTCATTAGAATTGAAATATACACTGTGGCATTTCTTTACAATATTCACATATAAAAGGCCTTAAAGCTGTTCTCCTGGCTTTTGCCCAGTATTATTTATAAGGCATATTTTTATGTGACTTACAGTGACCTTTTTTAACTCTAGCAAATAAAGTACATTTGACTTTTGAATGCCATATGGCATTTTTGTTTTTATTTTTATTTGTATTTATTTATTTTTGAGATAGAGTCTCTCTCTGTTGCCCAGGCTGGATTTGCAGTGGCGTGATCTCAGCTCACTGCAACTTCCGCCTCCTGGGTTCAAGTGATTCTCCTGCCTCAGCCTCCCAAACAGCTGGGATCACAGGCACACTCCACCACGCCCAGCTAATTTTTGTATTTTTGTGAAAAGAGGGTTTCACTATGTTGAACAGGCTGTTCTCAAACTCCTGACCTCAAGTAATCTGCCCACCTCGGCTTCCAAAGTGCTGAGATTACAGGTGTAAGCCATCATGCCTGGCCCCAACTGCAGATTTTTATGTAAATGTTTGACTGATATAAGAATTGAAACTCACAGGTACTGCATATTTATCAGTCAAGTTATATATATATATGTGTGTGTGTGTGTATATGTGTGTGTGTGTGTATATATATATATATGTATAGTTTATAAAGGACAGGAATTTAATTGACTCACAGTTCTGCGTTCCTGGGGAGGCCTCAGGAAACTTACAATTATGGTGAAAGGCAAAGGAGAAGCAGGCACCTTCTTCACGGGGCAGCAGGACAGATTGAGTGCCAGCAGGGGAAATGCCAGACCTTTATAAAACCCGGAAATGCCAGACCGTTTATAAAACCATCAGATCTCGTGAGACTCATTCATTATCATGAGAGCAGCATGGAGAAACCGCCCCCATGATTCAGTTACCTCCACCTGGTTCCACCCTTAACACATGGGGATTATGGGAATTAAAATTCAAGATGAGGCCGGGCGCGGTGGCTCACACCTGCAATCCCAGCACTTTGGGAGGCCGAGGCGGGTGGATCACGACGTTAAAAGATCGAGACCATCCTGGCCAACATGGTGAAACCCCGTCCCTACTAAAAATAGAAAAATTAGCCCGGCGTGGTGGTGCGCACCTGTAGTCCCAACTACTTGGGAGGCTGAGGCAGGAGAATGGTGTGAACCTGGGGAGGCTGAGGTTGCAGTGAGTCAAGATTGCGCCACTGCACTCCAGCCTGACCACGGAGCAAGACTCTGTCTCAAAATAAAAATAAAATAAATTTTAAAAAAAATTCAAGGTGAGATTTGTGTGGGGACACAGAGCCAAATCATATGATATACATATATTTGTATGTTTTACATATATATTTTATATATATATATATATTCCCTCTCTGAAAAAACTTATATTTGTTTTTTTTCCTAAGTTTAAGATTATTTCAGATGTGATAGGAATAAAAGAGGAAGAGGTTCATAGAGAAATTAACGTTAATGTGTCTCTAAATCTTGATGTTTCTGGAGTAGAGTTTTCAACTGTATCCTCATTGGAATTTTTTTCTTCTAATTCTGCCTGCTCTGCCTTTGAGATAATTCTTCTGAAATAATTTTTTATATTACACACTAAATTAAATGTCCACCTAAGATACCTTATGGAACTTGAAATAATGTAAGTAGTGGATAGATTAAAATAAAACGAGAAGGATTTTATAGCTATTTTGAAAATATGGGAATAAGATTTTAATATCTCAACCAAAGGTTTAATTTAATTGGATAATATATAAATGAAATTAGACCTAATAGTTTATAGTCTTATTTAGTTCATAATACTGACATTTTTCTCGAAACTTAGCACTTACCTATAATTTAATAATATAATTGTGGTGAATGCAAAGGAAATACATTTTGTATTTTCACAAGGTACCATTCATTATTTATGGTGATGGTTGAATAACTGATTTATGTATTCTAACATTTTAACTACCCTCTTTATCTCTCTTATTTTTTTCTTTTAAACACACACAAGATCATTTTCCTGGACCTCAATAAAATGTTTATATTGTATAGAAAATGCAGAAGTAACATATTCCCTCAATAATTGAAGTGTGATTTTCATTTTACTGTGTATTTTCTGTGGTAATAAAAATTGACTCGGGCATACTTTCTTGTAATTTCAAAGAACATTCAGGTGTTTATGGAAGTTCTGTAACTCAAACATATTAAGTGATGCAGGTAGCAATTTTCCTTCACTCCTAGTTCTCGTAACACCATAAGCCTTAATAACGGCCATTCCCATTCCCTTGGTTATGTTTTCTTTCTATTTGTTTGTCCATAGATGTGCCATCCAGTCCCTATGGAGTGAAGATCATAGAGCTGTCACAGACCACAGCCAAGGTTTCTTTCAACAAACCGGACTCCCATGGAGGTGTGCCTATTCATCACTATCAAGTGGATGTCAAAGAAGTAGCATCAGAAATCTGGAAAATTGTACGCTCCCATGGAGTTCAAAGTGAGTCAGCAATTTCAAAATGTGTTGATTACTTCAGTATACCTGTATGATTAGCTTTTTCGATTTCCTCCAACATTTTCTTTTCTTTTAATAAAGTGGTATTGGGAAGATATTTCCTGTGCCCCATTCTTCTTGATAATAACTCTAATATAGAGTGAATAGTTTCCATGTTCAGTAAAAATGAAAGAGCTTAGTAGAATCAGCAGAGTTCAATTCTGGAGGAAAAAGTCATTTTAAAAAAGCTCGTTGGTGGAAAGGCAATTGCTCACATACTAGATATGATGGCTGGATTTTATGAAATGTATGCTCATGTTTCATTTATTAATATTGCTCTCAAAAATAGGTGTGAAAATGATACTGCAAAGTGTAGGTGCTTTCTATACTTATGAAGCCATCTATAAAAATCTGTGGAATTTCATATATTGTTTACTTTTTGTATTTTTATATTTTTCACTTTTATATTTCTATTAAAAATTAATTCACAGAGCTTCTTTTCACTTACATAAAATGTCATCATCGTATGAAAATGTAGTTTGTTTTCTCATTAGGAGGAGACAAAACGAAAGCAGGAAATAATAAGAAATTACCAGTTTTTGCCTCTGTTTTTAAAGACACAGAACCATATTGAGTGTTCCGAAAGAGTAGCATAAAATAGTGAGAAAATTCATTATCTCATTCATTATCATGAGATAATGCTCCATAGGTCTGTTCTATGAGGATCCTACCTTGACCCTAACACATATGGTGTGAGGGTTCAGTAAAAAGCAAGAGCCTTCCTGAGAAGGAAAGAGGGAACCAATTCTAGTGAACATAGAGAGAAAGCAAATGAAATCATCCTGATATCCTCTGTGTTGACCCTGCTTTATCAGTTTTCACTGAGAGTAACTATGGGTTTTTGATAGAAGTATCAGAAACATTAATCAGTCATCTGTCATGTACCATACACTTCAAATAATGTCCTCAAGCTGATGAACTCATATTATTTCTTTTAATTATGAAATACTTGGATTATATTATCTGTGTGCGTTGTGTGGTTTAGGAGAGATTTATAAAGACAGTGCCCCAAAACAATGAGTGAGACGAAGGACTATAGTTTTTTAAAAAAATATATTAACCTGGATGCAGGAATATTGTGCTACTTTAAATTTTGTTTTGTTTTATTTTATTAAAGAGATAAAAAGGAGGGTGGTAGGTGAAAAATAGAAAGAAAAATACATTATTTCTTAAACTGCATAAAACTCAGTGTTTGTGCTCAAGCACAAGTGTGCAGAAAATTAATATTAAGTCTGAATATTATAGAAATTTAACACAGCACAAAAGTGCTGCCCCACTCTATCCCTGCCAAACCCAGGAAAAGGTTAACAGGCTCCCTCCAGACTTCTTGCAAAGGTGCGGCACTATGGAGAATTTATAGTGCCCTTGGTATGGCCAAGTTGATCAAGGTAAAAATCCTGACATTGTATCTCATGTATCCATCTGTCACATGCAGATCACTATGTTTATAAAACTGAAATATAATAACAAAGCACATTGGTTACTTTACAATGAGAAATAACTATCACAGAAATTAGAACATTCAGAGTCTATGTAAGTACATACTTTATCTGTTGGTACATTATGAAGATATGAAATGAGAGTCAGAAACTTGTTTGGTGAGTCTAGAATCTGAACTAGGGAAGTTGTGTGAATAGAATGTTTAATGGCTTCAGACTGGGACAGTTTAAAGCTTGCCAATGAGAATAAAATACTCAAAAGTCTGTGGCTAGGGATTTCTCACTTTGATTTGAGGGAAATGACTGCCTTAATATTTTTTACTGTTTCCATTGTTGATTCATCTTGCATAGGTATGTGAATGAGTACCTTAAAATCAAGTTACAGTTGACCCGGTGCGCGGTGGGTCACGCCTGTAATCCCAGCACTTTTGGGAGGCCGAGGCAGGCGGATCACAAGGTCAGGAGATTGAGACCATCCTGGCTAACACAGTGAAACCCGGTCTCTACTGAAAATAGAAAAATTAGCCGGGCGTGGTGGCGGGAGCCTGTAGTCCCAGCTACTCGGGAGGCTGAGGCAGGAGAATGGCGTGAACCCAGGAGGCGGAGCTTGCGTGAGCCGAGATCGCACCACCGCACTCCAGCCTGGGCAACAGAGCAAGACTCTGTCTCAAAAAAAAAAAAAAAAAAAAATCAGGTTATACTATGTAATCAAACCATTGTATGATTTCAACTCAGTGTAGTATAAACATGAATTTTAAGTTTGACTACTAATTTAAGCCTTCTTTTTGATTCCTCCTTTCAGTTATTAAATAATATATTTGGCTGACACTGTAGATATATTATCATCTTCAAGTATTAGGAAAAAAACAGTTCATTATTGGTGGTATAGTGGTGAGCCTAGCTGCCTTCCAGAATAAACAGTTCAGCCATGCAGTTTAAAACTTATAATAATGTTTAATTTTGCCTTCACATTGTCTCTAATCTCCATGAAAGACGGACCTCAACCTGGGGAGCTTAATGGTGACAAGAATTACATCATGTCTTGGGAAGGTGAAAGAGATCAAATAGCTCTTATGTTTCTGGTGCTGTGGAACTCATTGGGCTGTTGCTGTCACCTACCTTCTGTGGGACAGGCATCTAAGTACCTGCCCCTTGGGCATGTGTGACTGGACTGAAAGCACACTAGAAGGCTTTTTGGGCATAGAATATTCTTCATGGGGTGCTGCTTAGCTTGAGCTCTTTAGACACTTCCTCACCCTTTACTTCAGCAGGATTTCTTGTAAGTGTGAATGTCACCCACTAACGTTATGCAATACCCACTTGACCAAGAGAAATGTTCTACATTTCTCACTTAGCTAACATGTAGGAAACTGCATTACTTTGCAGCTGATCTCTTTCTCCAGTTTTCTTTTTCCTCATTTTAAAGAGACATAGTAGATGAATTCCTGTGGATAAACAGAAGTCCACATTGAGATGCAAATATCAAGTCTCTCATCTCTTGTGCCAAAAAATGCATGGGTTCTGTTCACCTCTTGGACTTACCTTCACTTACTGGGAGGGAAGCATCACTGCACTTTCTTCTGGGAGGAAGACTTACTAGTTTCTTCAGTGGATTTTTTTTCTCCCCCTAGTTTTCTTCTTACATTGCGGGGAGTGGGAAGGACAGGGGGCATGGGAGTTGACTCTCAAGGCTGGGGTTGCAAACCCAGTTTGGCATCTTCTTCTTTAACTCTGCAGGAGGTGCCTGACCTCTTCTCAAATGTTTACTATCTGATGTATTTTTTCTTCTCTCTATGAATTGTCTCAGTTGAAAATGCCAGCACTACAGAAACATGCCTGCTCAATTTCCATACACTTTCTTATGGCTGTGCTGGTGCTATTCTTTCTACTTGAGATTAAGAGTACCTATGTAATGGGATTTATTTATTGCTGCATTTACACTTTATATCTCAAATGATGATGTGATCTCATTTTATATATAAAATCATGTTTTGGGGAAAACCAAGTTTTTAAGGATTTCTTAGTGTAGACTCCATATTTGTATAGCAGGCATGAATGTAAATATGTAATTATAAGAACACCATAAATGCAATGAGTACCCAGGGAAAGAAACTGAGAAATTCCATTGGGACCACTCCAAACATTGTATGATATGTGTGTCTGGCACTTATTTTTTCTTTAGCAAAGAGGTGTGTTATTTTGTAATGATATTGTAAAGATAGTCACCAGAATAACATGAATTTTGCTGATAGAAATATGAAATGTGATGTTAATAAGCATAATTATATTTACTTTAAATTGACAGCAATGGTTTGATTATCGAAACGTGTAACATAGTTTTGACTTAAACGTTCTACTTTAATCAAACATATTTTTGTTGTGTTTCTGTGATTTCAGTGAGTCACTATGTCCTTTAAAGTAACATTTCAACCTTACTCACATTTTCCCGTCTGACTGACTTAGGTCCTTTTAACATTTCTCAGAAGTATTGTTTTACCCTGAACCACCTACAACATGCTTTCATAATCAGTCCTTGAAAGTGCCCTCACAGTAAAATTCCCTCTTCCTTCAGAATGACTGACTGCCAAGTGACACTGAATTTCAGATATTATATTGTATATAGTACATATTTTAATATATAACTTATTATATTTTATAGTACTCCTCTTACATCATAACTCTGAAGTATTTTTTCTCCTAGTTTATAAGCTCCATGAGTGGACCTCGTATGCCTTGTTTATGTCATTATTTCAAGTACCAAAAGCATATTAGGGTAGAAGGAATATTGAAATTTGGTGGAGGTGGGAGAATGGAAAGGATTATTTTATAGCACCTCTGACTGGGTCTTAAGTGAATCCATTATACATCCCCTTCCAATAAATATGTGTCTATAGAAGCAACTCTTTTCTTTTTTTCTTTTTTTTCTTTCTTTCTTTCTTTTATTTATTTATTTTTTTTTTTTGAGACAGAATCTTGCTCTTGCCCAGGCTAGAGGACAGTGGCGTGATCTCAGCTCACTGCAACCTCCACCTTCTGGGTTCAAACAATTCTCGTGCCTCAGCATCCCTAGTAGCTGAGATTACAGGCATGCACCACCACACCTGGCTGTTTTTAAATTATTATTATTTTTAGTAGAAACGTGGTTTTGCCATGTTGCTCAGGCTGGTTTCAATCTCCTGAGCTCACACAATCTACCTGCCTCCTCCTCCCAAAGTGCTGGGATTACAGGCGTGAGCCACCATGCCTGACCAGAAGCAACTTTTAAGTGGAAACGAAGGTTCAAAATGTTTATGAGAGATTAACACACTTTTGAAAAGAGTGAAGATGAAGGAGAATTCAGCAAATGGAGTGAGCTCAGGCTCCAGTGGCATGCCGGGAGTTGTTATTGTTGTTATTGTTGTTGTTGTTGTTTTTAAGTTACACAACTCTCTACACTGCATTTAACATTACCTTGATCAAGAAACCAGAAGACTTTACTGTAATTCTTCCGTTGTTGTTGTTGTTGTTGTTGTTGTTTTTAAGTTACACAACTCTCTACACTGCATATAACATTACCTTGATCAAGAAACCAGAAGACTTTACTGTAATTCTTCCACTGGGGCATAGCAGAAATTCCATACCTTTCTTCCAACCTCTATTGTGTTGACCAATATCAGACTCACCAGATCGATCATGTGAGCAATTTATACTATGTGTGCAATTCAGTGGTTATGAATTTTCAAAGAAGTATTTATCCAATCCCCCACCAAAACTCTGTGTGTGTGCGCGTGTGTGTGTGTGTGTTTCTAGCACACCCTTTTATTTCATTCCAAGGATATTAAGAGTCCTGGTTTATGCACGGATCCCCACTTCATCTCCCCATTTTGAATGTTTTTTTAAACCACTGAGGCCATTCAAAACCAATCTTCTACATCAGAGACCCACACAAAAGCTCTGAGAATCTGAGTACCAGAAAACTGCCACAGTTTATAGAAAAAACAATTATGTGGTTGCTCCTCTAGCTCCTGGTCTTTCCACACACTTCATTTTTGATGTTTCAGAGTTTGCTTTCCTTTTCTGTGAGATAATCAGTGGATTTGAAAAGATTTTTGAAAATGATATGCGTAATTTCTAGGTGTACTTAGAAGGCTTGTTTTTCTGGCTATCTAGGAGAACATATTGTTGAAAATCAGAATACATATTTAAAGCACATATATATATATTTGAATACTAAGGAAAAGTTTGTTCATGCCTTTGTTTCATAAAGTATAGGTTGTGTTAATCATATATCTTAAAGTTTAAGAGATCTATGTAAGCACAATTATACTCATTCTCTTTGAAGCATTTGTTAGAAGATAGATTTAGGTTTATCTCTGAAAATGCAGGTACATATGGTCTCAACATTTCAGCTATCTTTTCCCTCTGAGCAGCTTTATTTATTCCAATTTAGGTGAGTTTAATGTTTAGTTACTTTTCCTTGGTAGTAAATATATACAATTTTTAATATACTTATTGATGTGTCCACTTTTAATTGCTGATGTCATCACCCAGAAATAATTGTCAGCTCTTGGTGGACTGCAATGCTATTGAAGATGAAAATTGTAGCATAAATACAGTCCTGTTAGTAGATTGCAATCTTAAATAAATCATTAACAAATTCTTATTAATTTCACTTTCTCACTGTGTACCTGGTCCTGGGTTTAAGGTACAATGGAAGCCAGGCCTATTATTATATTATTTTTCAAAGTTTAGCTGAAGACGTACTAATTATCCCAACCAATTATGTGACATGAAACTAATTTTTAAACTGTAAGGCATTGTGAACCAATCAAATATCAACAACTCGAACTATAGAGATATAGATTGTGAGTCAGTGTGACTCTTCATTTTGAGTGAGAAACATGTATCACAACTGTAGCAAGACTTTTTGATTGGGGAAGCTACAGGATGTATTCATTGCCAAATCATATAATATTTTATGGGTTTCATACACCTCACTGGCCACTTATGAAGAGAAGATAGTAATCTTACAAACAGCTACTCTTTTTCTTTCAGTTTTCTTAATAAAAATGACAATATCAATATTTTAAAATGTTAGACCGGGCATGGTGGCTCACGCTTGGGATACCAGCATTTTGGGAGGCTGCAGAGGAAGGATTGTTTAAAGCTGAGAGTTCAGGGTCAATCTGGGCAACAAAGCAACACCCTGTCTCCCTAAAAAAAAATGGTTTTTCTGTTACTTGTATGTGAAGGAATGGACCAGTCGTCTCAGCTACTCAGGAGGCTGGGGCAGAAGAATCACTTGAGCCCAAGACTTTAAGGCTGCAGAGAACTAGGACTGTGCCACTGAACTCCAACCTGGGCAACACAAGAACATACTGTTTCTAAAAAAATATAAAAATAAGTACTTTTTTTTCTTTTTTTGATACGGAGTCTTGCTCTGTCTCCCCAGGCTGGAGTGCAGTGGTGTGATCTCGGCTCACTGCAACCCCCGCCTCCCGGGTTCAAGCAATTCTCCTGCCTCAGCCTCCCGAGTAGCTAGGATTACAGGTGTGCGCCATCACACCCAGCTAATTGTTGTATTTTTAGTAGAGATGGGGTTTCACCATGTTGACCAGGCTGGTCTCGATCTCTCGACCCTAGGTGATCCAATCGCCTCAGCCTCCCTCAGCCTCCCAAAATGTTGGGATTACAGGGGTGAGCCACTGCCCCTGGCCTTCAGCTTTTAATTTTAGCAAAAGCTTTTATTTTAATAAAAATCTGGAGGAAAAAATATTTATGGTAGAGAAAGGTATTTTCAGTTTGGTAGAAAAGTAGGGCTTTATTGTTTTCTTTTTTTTTTTTGAGACGGAGTCTGTCTCTGTCGCCCAGGCTGGAGTGTGGTGGCGCCATCTCAGCGCACTGCAAGCTCCGCCTCCCGGGTTCCCGCCATTCTCCTGCCTCAGCCTCCCGAGTAGCTGGGACTACAGGCGCCCACCGCCGTGCCTGGCTAATTTTTTGTATTTTTCAGTAGAGACGGGGTTTCACCGTGTTAGCCAGGATGGTCTCGATCTGCTGACCCCGTGATCCACCAGCCTTGGCCTGCCAAAGTGCTGGGATTACAGGCTTGAGCCACCGCACCCAGCCTGTTTTCTATATGTTTTTTTTCTGATGGGGTTTTGAAATACAGATTTTGATTTATAAACGATATGCCTGTTCTTGATAGGGCAGAAAACTGATCTTGAATAAAGACCTGAATTAAAATATAGTAAAGTTTAGTAGAGCAAATACGGAAATCTTAGGTGCAAATATGCAAAGTACCAGCAATAAATATAGCCAGCATTCAAAAAGGAAATTATTCCTATTTCTTTAAATGACATATGTTGAAATGTTTTTAAAATACCTATGGTAGACATTGTCAAAGAAAACTACTCTTGCATCCTAATAAACAGCTGGGAATGTATAAAATGTATTCATTTATTCAAGTATAGAACACGTGTATGTTCATTCATCTACTGAGTCATTGGTTTCATTAGTGAGAAATAAGAGGAGGCTAATGAAACTTCCCAAATCTCTTAAAACAGAGGAACTGACTCATGGAATATGTGTAACTCCTACTAGCCTAGTTGTGCAGTCATAAAGTTCTGTGTTAGGGGTAAAGTTATGGTAGAATTTATCTTAGTATATTTGACTCAACATAATTTAGTTCACTGCTGATGTAGAGATTCATGCTTACGTATTTCTAACAGCTTGACATTTAAAAAAAGTATCATTAAAATAAATTTTTACCTAAAAATAATTTGATTTTTATAGATGAGTTCAAAGATAGTACCAAAAGTACTCAGACACCCTTCACCCAGCCTCCCCTAATGATAACATACCATGGTACGTTTATCAAAATTAATGAATTATAATGGGTACATTAGTAGTAAATAAACTACAGTTTATTATGAAATGTCATTTTTAACAGTGTTCCTCTATAGCAGTTATCTTCTATTGAAAATAAATAGACTGGGCACAGCGGCTCATGCCTGTAAACCCAGCACTTAGGGAGGCAAAAGTGGGCAGACTGCTTGAGTTCAGGAGTTCCCGGACCAACCTCAGCAACATGGCGAAACCTCATATTGACAAAAAGTACAAAAATCAGCTGGGTGTGGTGGCATGCACCTGCGGTTCCAGCTACTCTGGAGGCTGAGATGAGAGGGTCACTTGAACCCAGGAGGCGGGGGTTGCAGTGAGCTGAGATTGCAGCACTACACTTGAGCCTGGGAAACAGAAGGAGACCCTACATCAAAAAAAAAAAAAAAAAAAAAAAGGAGAAGGAGGAAAAAAAATAGATTAAAAGAATGCAAACATAAAAATAATCATATAATTTTACCCGTTAAAGATTTCAGAAATTCTATTCAACAAGTAAAACCTACATGTACTTACCAAGCTTAGTAAACATTTTAGATGAATTTTACTTTTCTGTTTGTGTAAGACAATTTTTAGGTAGAAATATAAGTCAAGTTAACAAACTCATTTGATTGACTCATTTAAATGACTCAAATTAGCAGGATTTCAAATAAAAATTAATGAAAATCTTCATAACACTCTAGTCCTCCAAATCAAAATTTTCAAACACATGCTTTTCTCTCTCGCTCATCATACTTCACTCTCAATTTGTAGATTTTTAAATTCTGAAAGTGTTTCTGCTTCAACAATAGTTAATATTTGCATCGCCTGCAGGTAAACTTTAATGTAGTTTTCATGAGAAACCCACACATGTTTCATGTCTACATAACTAAAAGGCAGTTATTATTTTATGAAGCATGGAATACCAAAAACAAAAACAATACCTTTTAAGTGACATCCTAGTGGATCTCCATTTGTCATGAGATCTCAAGCATTCCAGTTCTGGCACAAAGTGATGACTCATACCATCACTTCAAAATGATGATTATCTTCATTTATTTTAGTGGTATTGAACAAAATATACATTTAAAAAAATCTAATTACTAAATATTCTCCAACAAATATATACTTAGTGTATACTATTAGTGATGCACGCTTTCAAATATTTGGACTATATCAGTGAATGAAACAAAAAATCATTTGCCCTTAAGGAGCTTACATTCTATCGGATGGATTCAGATAATTTTTATGCCGTATTTCATAGGTTTAAAAGAGAAATGGGGAAAAGGGAAGAAGAGAGGGATTGAAAATATTGAGAAGGCTGGGAGACTTGAGCAATTTTAAGTAAGGTAGTGAGGGTAGGTTTTATTGGCAAAGTGATTTGTCAGCAGAGACTGGGACAGATGAACATGGTATCCTGGAGGAAAGCCTCCCAGGCAGAGTAAGCTGCTAACAAAAGTGCCCTTAGGCTGGAGTGGGCTTGTTTGATAAGGAACAAAGAGGTCAGCATGGTTACATTAAAGAGAAAAAACCAGATGGCGAAAGAGATGCAATCAGAAAGGTACGAGGTTAGGCAAAACGGTGCTTTATGTAATGAATATGACCCGGCAGTACTGACATCACCTGAGGGATTGTTAGAAGGGCAGACTTTTGTATCCTTTCTCAAATCTGTGAAATCCGGACTTCATTTTAACAAGATAACCAGATATTTACATACACGTTAAAGTTCCAGAAGCACTGATATAACACATTGTAAGATTGCACAGGACTTCAGGTCTTTTTCTGGTTTTTAGAGGGGATCCATTGGGGAGTTTTGTGCAGAGTATAATGACCTGAAATATTCTGGGATCACTCTAGCTACTGTCCTGAGAGAAGAGTGCAATAAGGCAGAAGAGTTCAGAGGCAATGGTGGTCTTCTGAATGAAAGATGCACAGCACTCAAACCAGGCAGTTGAGGAGGGATGGGAAGAAGTGGTCAAATTCTAGATGTATTTTAAAGGTAGTGTCCAGAGAATTTCCTTAGATGGGTAGGAGCATGGAGGATAGGACATAGGGTGGAAATAAATGAAATAAATAAGTTAGGCTGGGCGTGGTAGCTCACGCTTGTAATCCCAACACTTTGGGAGGCCAATGCGGACAGATCACAATGTCAGGAGATCGAGACCATCCAGACTAACACGGTGAAACCCTGTCTCTACTAAAAATACAAAAAAAAAAAAAAAAAATTAGCCAGGCGTGGTGGTGAGCGCCTGTAGTCCCAGCTACTTGGGAGGCTGAGGCAGCAGAATGGCGTGAACCCGGGAGACAGAGCTTGCAGTGAGCCGAGATCACGCCACTGCACTCCAGCCTGGGCAACAGAGCAAGACTCCATCTCAAAAAAAAAAAAAAAAGAAATAAATAAATAAAGAAGTTGAAGCTGATTCTGACATTTTAGACCTAAAATCTCAACTAAAAGTTGCCAAGATGGGAAAAACTAGGTACATCTTTTTGGTGAGTGGAAATTAGCCTTGTGAATTAAGACTTAAATTGATGTTTTTAATCCAATAGAAATACCATGAAGGCGGTAGAAGATGGCTAAAGAGAGGTCTAGCCTGTAGGTATAAATTTAAAAGTCACTTGCATTTGGATGTTTAAAGTCAGGATATTGTGAAATCAACAGGAATAAATGCAGAGAAGGAATAGAAAAGGCCCATAGACTGAGCCATCGTCTGGTTTACTTATATTTTAATATATATTTTCTTAAAGGTGTTTGCTGTATAATAATGAGTTCTCTAAAGTGTGACTTTTCTAAATTTATGGGGAATTTTCTACATTGTGTTATGGTGCTGCTCAAAATAATAAAAGAAATTATTGATAAGAGTCTATGTTACTTGAAATAATTTTTTGGGGGAGATGTACCTCAAAAGATATCCCACATAACATGATCCTTTGTCTTTCTCCCTCCCTCGCCCCTCCCACAAACACTGGATTACTTTAACTATACAAAAATTTTCCTGATTTCTCTTGTGGGCATTTAGTGATATACATTTTTCTCTACATGCTGCTTTAAATGTGTCCCAGAGATTTTGGTATGTTGTGTCTTTGTTCTCAATATGCAGCCATAAAAAAGGATGAGTTCATGTCCTTTGCAGGGATATGGATGAAGCTGGAAACCATCATTCTCAGCAAACTATCACAAGGACAGAAAACCAAACACTGCAAGTTCTCACTCATAAATGGGAGTTGAACAATGAGAACACATGGACACGGCGGGGAACATCACACACTGGGGCCTGTCGTGGGTGGGAGCCTGGGGGAGGGATAACATTAGAAGAAATACCTAATGTAAATGATGAGTTGATGGGTGCAGCAAACTAACATGGTACATATATACCTATGCAACAAACCTGCACATTGTGCATATGTACCCCAGAAATTTAAAGTATAATAATTTTTTTTCTTTCTTCTTCTTCTCTTCCCTATTGTGCTTGCTTTCTGTGTTGCGGAAAAATATATTACTGTGTATTTTTATGCATATTAGCAGACTTCTTTTATAAGCAATGAGTGAAGGATTCATTTGGTCCAATGACATGAATCAAAGACAGTTATTGCATGTTTCAAATGTTGTAGCATACCAGATCTGAAGCTTCTTTGGATAACAGTTCTGATGGGATGGGTCTAAATTTATCTTTTTAAGTACTCAATAAGAGATAGCCCTTTTCCATTATATTACAGGCAGTTGTTCTCTAGAAGGACCTATAGATTTCTCAGAGGCTCAAGGTCGTTGTAAAATAATTTCCAGTTATGCTTCAAGGTGTTCATCCTGCAGCGTTTCTTTGAAACTAGGTCATGTACAGTTACCTGGGTGTAACTGGATTTTCCTCTATCATGCTACTCAATTTCACTGCTACAGAAAAACTTTAAGATAATCCGTCTTTGTACCGATTATCAAAGGGAATGCTTCCAGTTTTTGCCCACTCAATGTGATATTGGCTGTGGGTTTGTCATAAATCGCTCTTATTTTTTTGAGACGTGTTCCATCACTACCTAGTATATTTAGAGTTTTTAACGTGAAGGGATGTTGAATTTTTTTAAAGGCCTTTTCTGCATCTGTTGAGATTATTGTAGTTTTTGTCAATAGTTCTGCTTATGTGACAGATTACATTTATTAATTTGTATATGTTGAACCAGGCTTGCATCCCAGAGATGGAGCCAACTTGATCATGGCGGGTAAGTGTCTTAATGTGTTGCTGGGTTCGGTTTGCCAGTATTTTATTGAGGATTATTTTCGCGTCGATGTTCATCAGGGATATTGGCCTAAAGCTTTCTTTTTCTGTTGTATCTCTGCCAGGTTTTGGTATCAGGATGATGCTGGCTTCATAAAATGAGTTTGTGTGGAGTCCTTCCATTTCAATTTTTTGGAACAGTTTCAGAAAAAATGGTACCAGCTCCTCTTTGTAACTCTGGTAGAATTTGGCTGTGAATCCGTCAGGTCCTGGGCTTTTTTTTTTTTTTGGTTGATAGGCTATTAATTATTGCCTCAATTTCAGAACTTGTTATTGCTCTATTCAGGGATTTGACATCTTCCTGGTTTAGTCATGGGAGGGTGAATTGATCCATTTCTAATAGATTTTCTAGTTTCTTTGCGTAGAGGTGTTTATAGTATTGTCTGATGGTAATTTGAATTTCTGTGGGATCCGTGGTGATATTCCCTTTATTTTTTATTGTGTCTACTTGATTCTTCTCTTTTTTCTTTTTTATTAGACTAGCTAGTGGTCTATCTACTTTGTTAAGTTTTCAAAAAACCAGCTCCTAGATTCATTGATTTTTCGAAGTGTTTTTGGTGTCTCTATCTCCTTCAGTTCTTCTCTGATCTTGGTTATTTCTTGTCTTCTGCTAGCTTTTGGGTTAGTTTGCTCTTGCTTCTCTAGCTCTTCTAAGTGTGATGTTAGGGTGTCGATTTGAGGTCTTTCTAGCTTTCTGATGTGGACATTTAGTGATGTAAATTTCCCTCTTAACACTGCTTTAACTGTGTCCAAGAGATTCTGGTACTTCATCTCTTTATTCTCATTGGTTTCAAATAAGTTTTTAATTTCTGCCTTAATTTCATTATTTACCCAGGAGTTGTTCAGGAGCAGATTATTCAATGTCCATGTAATTGCGTGGTTTTGAGTGAATTTCTTAATCCTGATTTCTAATTTGGTTGCACTGTGGTCTGAGAGACTGTTATGATTTCAGTTCTTTTGCATTTGCTAGATTGTTTTACTTCCAATTACATGGTTGATTTTAGAATAAATGCCATTTGGCACTTAGAAGAATGTATATTATGATGATTTGGGGTGAAGAGTTCTGTAGATGTCTATTAGTTTCACTTCACCCAGAGCCGAGTTCAAGTCCTGAATATCCTTGTTGATTTTCTGTCTCATTGATGTGTCTAATATTGTCAGTGGGGTGTTAAAGTATCCCACTATTACTGTATGGGAGTCTAACTCTCTTTGTAGGTCTCTAAGAACTTGCTTTATCAACGTGGGTGCTCCTGTATTAGGTGCATATATATTTAGCATAATTAGCTCTTCTTCTTGAATTGATCCCTTTACCATTATGTAATGCCCTTCTTTGACTTTTTTGATCTTTGTTGGTTTAAAGTGTGTTTCGTCAAAGACGAGGATTGCAACCTCTGCTTTTTTTTTTTTTTTTTTGCTTTCCCTTTGCTTGGTAGATTTTCCTCCATCCCTTTATTTTGAGCCTTTGTGTGTCTTTGCACATGAGATGGGTCTCCAGAATACAGCACACTGATGGGTCTTGACTCTTTATCCACTTTTCCAGTCTGTGTCTTTTAATTGGGGCATTTAGCCAATTTACATTTAAGGTTAGTATTGTTATGTGTGAATTTAATCCTGTTATCGTGATGCCATCTTGTTAATTTTGCAAACAAGTTGATGCAGTTTCTTCGTAGTGTCATTGGTCTTTATATTTTGGTGTTTTTTGCAGTGGCTGGTACCAGTTTTTCCTTTCCATATTTAGTGCTTCCTTCAGGAGTTATTGCAGGGCAGGCCTGGTGGTGACAAAATCCCTCAACATTTGCTTATCTGAAAATGATTTTATTTCTCCTTCACTTATGATGCTTAGTTTGGCTGGGTATGAAATTCTGCATTGAAAATTCTTTTCTTTAAGAATGTTGAATATTGGCCCCCAATCTCTTCTGGCTTGCAGGGTTTCTGCTGAGAGGTCTGCTGTTAGTCTGACGGGCTTCCTTTTGTAGGTGACCTGACCTTTCTGTCTGTCCTTAACATTTTTTAAATTTTATTTCAATCTTGGAGCATCTGATGATTATGTGTCTTGGGGTGATCTTCTAGTGGAGTATCTTAGTGGTGTTCTCTGTATTTTCGTAAATTTGCGTGTTGGCCTGTCTTGCTGGGTTGGAAAGTTCTCCTGGATAACATCCTGAAGTATGTTTTCCAGCTTGTTTCCATTATCCCCATTTCCTTCAGGTACTCCAATCAGTCATAAGCCCAGTCTTTTTACATACTCCCATATTTCTTCTCTCATTACTCCTATTCCACATAGTATTGGAAGTTCTGGCCTGGGCTATCAGGCAAGAGAAAGAAATAAAGAGTATTCAAATAGGAAGAGAGGAAGTCAAATTGTCTCTGTAGATGACGTGATTCTATATTTGGAAAACCCTATCACTTAGCCCCAAAAGCTCTTAATCTGATAAGAAACTTCAGCAAACTCTGAGGATAAAAAATTAATATGGAAAAATCACAAATATTCCTTTACACCAACAATAGACAAGCAGAGAGCCAAATCACAAATGAATTCCCATTCACAATTGTTACAAAAAGAATAAAACGCCTAGGAATATAGCTAACAAGGGAATGTGAAGGACCTCTTCGAGGAGAACTACAAACCACTGCTCAAGGAAATAAGAGAGGAAACAAGCAAATGGAAAAACCTTCCATTCTCATGGATAGGAAGAATCAACATTATGAAAATGGCCATATTGCCCAAAGTAATTTATAGTTTCAATGCTATTGACTACTATTGACATTCTTTACAGATTAGAAAAATCTACTTTAAATTTCATAGGGAATCAAAGAAGACCCTGTATAGCCAAGACAATCCTAAGCAAAAAGAACAAAGCTGGAGGCATAAAACTACCTGACTTCAAAATATAATACAAGGCTACAGTAACAAAAAGAGCATGTTAATTGGTACAAATACAGACATATAGACCAATGAACAGAACGGAAACCTCAGAAATAACACCACATGTCTACAACCATTTTGCTCTTCTACAAACCTGACAAAAACAAGCAATGGGGAAAGGATATTCTTCTCAATAAATGGTACTGGGAAAACTGGCTAGCAATATGCAGAAAACTGAAACTGGACCCCTTCCTTATACCTTATACAAACATTACCTCAAGATGGATTAAAGACTTAAATTTAAAACCCAAAACCATGAAAACTCTAGGAGAAAACCAAGGCAATGCAATTCAAGACATAGGCATGGGCAAAAACTTAATGATGAAAAGCCAAAAGCAATTGCAACAAAAGCCAAATTTGACAAATGGGATCTAACTAAATTAAAGAGTTTCTGCACAGCAAAAGAAACTATCATCAGAGTGAACAGGCAACCTACAGAGTGGGAGAAAACATTTGCAATTTACCCATCTGACAGAAGTCTAATATCCATAATTTACGAAGAACTTAAACAACTTTACAAGAAAAAAACGACCCCATCAAAAAGTGGGCAAAGAATATGAACAGACACTTCCCAAAGGAAGACATTTACATGGACAACAAACATATGAAAAAAAGCTTAACATCACTGATCATTAGAGATATGCAAATCAAAACCATAATGGGATACCATCTCACACCTGTCAGAATGTTGATTGTTAAAAAGTCAAGAAACAATAGATGCTAGCGAGGCTGTGGAGAAATAGGAAAGCTTGTACACTGTTGATGGGAATGTAAATTAGTTCAACCATCGTGGAAGACAGTATGGAGATTCCTGAAAAATCTAGAACCAGAAATATAATTCTACCCAGCAATCCCATTACTGCACATATACCCAAAGGAATATAAACTATTGTGCTATAAGGACACATGCACACATATGTTTATTGCAGCAAAGTTTATTGCATATGTTTATTTATAGCAAAGTCATGGAACAAACCCAAGTGCCCATCAGTGATAGACTGGATAAAGAAAACGTGGTATATAAACACCATGGAAGACTATGCAGCCATAAAAATGAATGAGATCATGTCCTTTGCAGGGACATGGTTGAAGCTGGAAGCCATCATTCTCAGCAAACTAACACAGGAACAGAAAACCAAACACCACATTTCTTACTCATAAGTGGGAATTGAACAATGAGAACATGTGGACACAGGGAGGGGACACACACCAGGACCTGTTGAGGGTGGGGGGACAAAAGGAGGGAACTTAGAGGACAGGTCTGTAGGTGCAGCAAACCGTCATGGCACATATATACCTATGTAATAAACCTGCACAGGTACCCTGGAAATTGAAGTTAAATAAATAAAGAAATAAGTATTTGGTCTTAGCTTTAAACTACTACAGATTTTAGAATCTTTATGAGTTACAGTGCTTTTAAAAATTTTTCTACTAGAGTATTTTCTATGATTACACTATTTCCAACATAAATGCCCAAAGAAAAAATGACTATCATTTCTAAATTACTGTATTTCATATGGTAAAGGAGAAATTGACTATAAAATTCATCTGACTATGTTAAATTAAATTGCAATAAACTTATGAATTGCAAAAAAGAAGAAAAGTAATCCACACTAATTCCATATTTTCAGTGAAAGAAAATTTGTTCTGATTTGCATGTTGTGGAAAGGTTTCTGTATGTTAAAATTCAAACAAGAATATCTTGGACTGTGTTCATTGCACCCATAAAGAGAACCATAGCTAAATTAGGATGTTGTATGTAATTACATTCTTAATGAATTTAAACCATGTAGATCAAAGTATACAGGCACTAAACTAAGAAAAACATTAAGCAAAATAACAATTTTAGGTAAAATTACTTGTCTGCTGGAAACCTCCTCACATATCTTAAGATGAAGACACAAATTCATACATAATTCTGTACTCAGCCTGGTCTCTGCTATATGTTAAGAAGAACTTCTATGCAAATACTTTTTAAATTTTTCAATAAAATAAATGAGCTTTTCTGTGCATGCATAATTTTATGAATCAAACAAATAGTGCAAATAAATGATATTAATTTATGTAAGAAAAATGTTTGTGAGTAGTGAGAAAACAAATATGAATATTTCATGAGTGTTTTATAGGAGTTTAATCCACAGAAGGAGAATGAAACTATTCATAGTTCCCAGAAACTTAAAAAAAAATATTAGCGCTCATCTGACTGCTCAAACATACACTCTTCTGGCAAATTTAAAATTCAGTGTAAATATGATCTTTGCTAGAATGTAGCTTTTAAGTCCCTAATCCCAGTGAAGAATTCTTGTGGGCTATCATGCATATTTTGATAGTGAATTTTATTGGTAGCACATTTTAGAAGATATTTAAATATAATAACTATAAAATTTTTGAAATTATGCCAGCATATACTATTGTATTAAACATTATTTGACTTTTTGATTATTAAAATTACTTACTACAAACATTAAATACTTTCTTTATTATAGTATATAAATGTCCTCAAAGGTTAAGGAGGACTGTAGAGCCATTCCATTATCCACTCAATGACTTAAGATGCTTATATCAGGAAGATTCGAATCTTCTCTTTCAATAGTACATCCTATAGGGAATGATGCACGCTGCAGACTGGCATGATCACATATGATTTCAGAGGCTGGTACTATCTATCCTGGTTCTCACTGCTTTTACTTTATGTATAGATTATGGAGATAATATTACTTTTTCTTATTGTTACCATCTTGTATTCTTTCTTTTTCTGTGTATCGGCAGCTGTTCATCTTTCTTTTAATCTTTTAAACTAATGTACTGTTTTGATTTTTTAAACTAATACACTGCCTGATTTGCCTTTTTGCAAAACCTCCATTGCATGTAACAGTGTTATTTAAGGATGCACACATTCCAGAGTATTTAGAAGATCAATCATTTGGGTACACAAAGATACACCAGAAAAATCTTTTCAATGTATCTAATCAAATATAAATTAAAATTCAAATAATCTGAATAAATGATTGACAGTACTTTGTATATATACTATTATATATGTATATGTTTATATGCATACGTATATATATATACTATTTTAATATATGCATGCATGTTTGTGTGTGTGTGTGTGTTTGCCTCATGTGTCTTAATATCTTAGCCTTTTTTATAAATTAGGAGACAGGGTCTCACTCTGTCATCTAGGCTGGGGTACAGTGGCACAATCATAGCTCACTGAAGCCTCCAAAACCTGGGCTCAAGTGATCCTCCCACCTCTGCCTCCTGAGTAGCTGGGACTACACCTGGCTAATTTAAAATTTTTTTCTTAGAGAAGAGGTCTTGCTGTGTTGCTTGGGCTGGTCTCAGATTCCTGGCCTCAAGTGGTCCTCTTGCCTCAGCCTCCCAAATCACCAGGATTATAGGCATAAGCCACTGTGCCCTGCCTTAGCCTTTCTTTTCTGCCTTATCTCATATCTTTTCTCTACATAAATACTTGGCATTTTCATGCCTGTCCAGTTATTATGTCCCACATGCATTTTACTTTCTTACAATCATGCCTGAATTTGTGTTATTCTTCCTCCCCATCATATATACACACACACACACACACACACACACACACACACACACAGGAGATATATATATATATATATCCTGTCACCAAAGGGGATTCCCTTTTGTCTTTAATGTTAGATAACCCAGTAGAAGTTGCACATGTTACATGGTGGTTAAATGCTGCTTTTAATTTAAAAGGTGGGAGAAAGAAGTAGGGGTGTGTGTGTGTGTGTGTGTGTGTGTGTGTGTGTGTGTGTATCCTGCAAGGTCCAATATATTCCAAGCATCTATATGAGAATTCATGAGATGCATTTTTAGTGGAAATAGTTTTCTCTTCCTTTAGTACCCTGTAGTAACTATTGCTCATATAGGGATTTTGCCAGCTGCTCACTTGTTAGGCAGATGACATCAGTCACGCCTCTCTGTCTTGACTGCACATTGGAGGGTCTGTTTACGGTTCATGTGGCTCTTTGAGTCTTCCATATCATTTGAGATGAATGAATGGATTATATAATTACTAAGTTGGCTTACACTCAAATAAAATTAAATAGTTACTATTTTCAAACATCTATAAATTATCACCGTGTCCAGGTCAAATCAAATTAAACCATCTAAGTACACTGATTGTTTTATTCTTTCTTTGGAATTTGCAGAAAGAGAATCCACAAGCTTTTCTGGGAAGTAATGTTATGTAGTTAGCTGTTCTTCAATACTAATTCTTAATGAACATGAGTAAACCTTCATTCCACTTAACCAAGATTTTAAAAAAATTATATTGCAACATTTTCTTTTATTCTAAGTGCAGACATAAGTAGACATTTTAGTAAAACTGAAATAGTAGTTTCTCTTCCTCCAAAGCACAATCTTAATTGTTACTACTTCTTTCTCCCACCCTTTAAATTAAAAGCAGCATTTAACCACTGTGTAACATGTGCTACTTCTACTGGGTTATCTACCATTAAAGACAAAAGAGAGTCACCCTTGGTGACAGGACAAGCCTGTGCCATTCTGGTAACCTGGGCATGTCAATGGAAAATAAGATCGATTTCACATCACAGAGAAAATAATGTGCTTCATGAAGCTGTTTCAACTTGGAAACCTCACCAGACGTCTTCATCTCCACAGTTTATTGTGACACAGAAACACAAAGCAGAAAATGTAGGTTTAAGTTTCAAGGCCCATGATAGCGTTGTCTTTTCTCCCCATCTATTGGTTAGGCCACTCATACTACATTCTTTATCTTCAACTCTCTTTCTTGACAAATGATTCTCACTTAATTCTGCAAATATTTGTCCTGCCTACTCTATTTCGTGATGCTCAGATTCTGAATAGCTTTAAAGAATGCTCCTTTTCTTTCATTTTAGGATGTAGTTTATTAGTGACTTTATCTCTTACATTATGTCATTTTCAGGAAGTTACTTATCTCCTCTGATTTATAGATGTGAACTGAGCACACACACACACATATATATGTATGTACGTACACATATATAATATATATACACATATACATGCATAGTCTAACACAAATGACTTCCTACTTGGTCATCTTAATTGAAATGATATATGCCCATTCATTTAATTTAATAAAAATTGAAAAGCACCTACTATGCTTAGGGAGATTTTAGAATTTTGAATTGCTAGAGATTCCATACTGAAGAAAGTAATACATTGTTTGTCTTCATGGAATTTATATTCGGGGGTAGATATATTTATAGATGCATCGATAGATAAAAATATCAATTTATATACATTAATATATAATGTTTAATATATCCAAATTTCTAATTTTGAAACAGTTAATGATATAAAGTATGAAGAAAAATGAAGCAGAGCCAGTTGCTGTGTAAATGGTGGTGGGAGTGGGGACTAATTTTGTAAAGAGGAATCAGCAGGAGTCTGTGAGGAGGTGATGTTTAAGCATAGCCCCGAATGAAGTGAGGGCATGATCACATAAATATCTAGGGAAACCTAGCCTTGGCAGAGGTCAGTATGAAGGATGTCCTGCCTGGAATGACATGATCAGAGAGAGGAATTATATGAAGTAAGAATAGACAAATAGCCAAGCCAATGTCCCATGGGGTCTTACAGACTATGGAGAAGACTTTGCATTTTATTCTTAATGTTATGGAATGTTATTGAAAGTCTCATAAGTAATTCTAGAAAGGAGTATAAGAGAGGTCATTTTCAAGTACTGACATTATTAAAAGAGGTCATTTTGAGTAGGGAAGAACCTTTCTCAAATTCTCCTTTACCACATGAAGCAAAATTCTGGGATTATAAAAGTAAGTTACCTTCTGCCATATGTTTAGTAAAGATGAAGAATCCTTAGTGCATTGTATCACTCTATATACATTTTCCTTCTTTTTCTGGATTAAACAAATGATTTTGTGCTATTTTTGAAATTCTTATCTTTTTTTTTAAATTTATTTATTATTATTATACTTTAAGTTGTAGGGTACATGTGCATAACGTGCAGGTTTGTTACATATGTATACTTGTGCCATGTTGCTGTGCTGCACCCATCAACTCGTCATTTACATCAGGTATAATTCCCAATGCAATCCCTCCCCCCTACCCACTCCCCATGATAGGCCCCGGTGTGTGATGTTCCCCTTCCCGAGTCCAAGTGATCTCATTGTTCAGTTCCCACCTATGAGTGAGAACATGCGGTGTTTGGTTTTCTGTTCTTGTGATAGTTTGCTAAGAACGATGGTTTCCAGCTGCATCCATGTCCCTACAAAGGACACAAACTCATCTTTTTTTATGGCTGCATAGTATTCCATGGTGTATATGTGCCACATTTTCTTAATCCAATCTGTCACTGATGGACATTTGGGTTGATTCCAAATCTTTGCTATTGTGAATAGTGCCGCAATAAACATACGTGTGCATGTGTCTTTATAGCAGCATAATTTATAATCCTTTGGGTATATACCCAGTAATGGGATGGCTTGGTCATATGGTACATCTAGTTCTAGATCCTTGAGGAATTGCCATATTGTTTTCCATAATGGTTGAACTAGTTTACAATCCCACCAACAGTGTAAAAGTGTTCCTATTTCTCCACATCCTCTCCAGCACCTGTTGTTTCCTGACTTTTTAATGATTGCCATTCTAACTGGTGTGAGATGGTATCTCATTGTGGTTTTGATTTGCATTTCTCTGATGGCCAGTGATGATGAGCATTTTTTCATGTGTCTGTTGGCTGTATGAATGTCTTCTTTTGAGAAATGTCTGTTCATATCCTTTCCCCACTTTTGGATGGGGTTGTTTGTTTTTTTCTTGTAAATTTGTTTGAGTTCTTTGTAGGTTCTGGATATTAGCCCTTTGTCAGATGAGTAGATTGCAAAAATTTTCTCCCATTCTGTAGGTTGCCTGTTCACTCTGATGGTAGTTTCTTTTGCTGTGCAGAAGCTCTTTAGTTTAATGAGATCCCATTTGTCAATTTTGGCTTTTGCTGCTGTTGCTTTTGGTGTTTTAGACATGAAGTCTTTGCCCATGCTATGTGTCCTGAATGGTACTACCTAGGTTTTCCTCTAGGATTTTTATGGTATTAGGTCTAACATTTAAGTCTCTAATCCATCTTGAATTAATTTTCGTATAAGGAGTAAGGAAAGGATCCAGTTTCATCTTTCTACTTATGGCTAGCCAATTTTCCCAGCACCATTTATTAAATAGGGAATCCTTTCCCCATTTCTTGTTTCTCTCAGGTTTGTCAAAGATCAGATGGCTGTAGATGTGTGGTATTATTTCTGAGGACTCTGTTCTGTTCCATTGGTCTATATCTCTGTTTTGGTACCAGTACCATGCTGTTTTGGTTACTGTAGCCTTGTAGTATAGTTTGAAGTCAGGTAGCGTGATGCCTCCAGCTTTGTTCTTTTGACTTAGGATTGTCTTGGAGATGCAGGCTCTTTTTTGGTTCCTGCTCCAATTAAAAGACACAGACTGGCAAACTGGATAAAGAGTCAAGACCCATCAGTCTGCTGTATTCAGGAGACCCATCTCACACGCAGAGACATACATAGGCTCAAAATAAAGGGATGGAGGAAGATTTACCAAGCAAATGGAGAACAAAAAAAAGCGGGGGTTGCAATACTAGTCTCTGATAAAACAGACTTTAAACCATCAAAGATCAAAAGAGACACAGAAGGCCATTACATAATGGTAAAGGGATCAATTCAACAGGAAGAGCTAACTATCCTAAATATATATGCACCCAATACAGGAGCACCCAGATTCATAAAGCAAGTCCTTAGAGACTTACAAAGAGACTTAGACTCCCATACAATAATAATGGGAGACTTCAACACTCCACTGTCAACATTAGACAGATCAACGAGACAGAAAGTTAACAAGAATATCCAGGAATTGAACTCATCTCTGCAGCAAGCAGACCTAATAGACATCTATAGAACACTCCACCCCAAATCAACAGAATATACATTCTTCTCAGCACCACATCGTACTTACTCCAAAATTGACCAAGTAATTGGAAGTAAAGCACTCCTCAGCAAATGTACAAGAACAGAAATTATAACAAACTATCTCTCAGACCACAGTGCAATCAAACTAGAACTCAGGACTAAGAAACTCAATCAAAACTGCTCAACTACATGGAAACTGAACAACCTGCTCCTGAATGACTACTGGGTACATAACGAAATGAAGGCAGAAATAAAGATGTTCTTTGAAACCAATGAGAACAAAGATACAACATACCAGAATCTCTGGGACACATTTAAAGCAGTGTGTAGAGGGAAATTTATAGCACTAAATGCCCACAAGAGAAAGCAGGAAAGATCTAAAATTGACACTCTAACATCTCAATTAGAAGAACTAGAGAAGCAAGAGCAAACACATTCAAAATTCTTATCTTTACTAGATCTCAAAATATTAAAATTTAGTTTTCCCCTGTATTATTCTTGAATTAGTCCTTAGAATATAAGGTGATGTTTATAGTTAGGGTCTCTTTGTTTTTGTTTGTTTCTTTCTCTTGTTATGGTGTTTTTATTCTTAAAACACAGAGGTCTACAATGACAATAATTCGGCATCCTATGAATGTTCTTTTTGACTTTTTAAATAGTATGATGAAGGTATGTTATGATTTACTATGCCTAGGATTTCTAGTTACATATTGTGGAAATTAATTGATCTAACTTTGTAGAAATTTGACCACTTACCCTTTTCTAAATATATATAGATACACACAGAGAAATCATACTTTTCCTATACTAATTACAGAACTATAGAGCGATGTTAATTTTTTCATGCGTTAAACAACTAAAGCCTACAGTATGCCAAGGCACTGTTCAAGGAAGTGAGAATATAACAAAAAAATTCTTCTTTAGTTCATATTAAATTGTATGTATGGAATGTGTATGTTTGTGTATACCCACTGGAATTTTGTTTTATCCTGCCAACTGATCTAATTAGAAAAACTCAGTCAATATATTTGAATCCCACATTCCAGCAGCTATTTTCTCCATTTGCTTTTATTACTGTTTGTGGTGAGCTTGACATATAATTTTAAGGTGTTAACATCCCTAACTTATGTATGGGTACAGCTCATAAATATGAACCCATGTCATGCAACTCATATATGACTGTGTTCAAAATAATGTGTATTAGACTTTAAAACTATTTTAAATAACTTTCCTACATTTGTCGGTTTCAGCATTAATCTCATTAATACTAAACTTTGTGATCCTAGGTTAAAAAACATATTCAAGATAGCTTCAGAATGTTTGGTATACAAATAGGTCTGGCTAAATATAAGTGTTAGCTTTCTCAAGCATCTAAATGCTGGCAGGCTTTTAAAAAACCAGGGCTTTAAGGAGAAAACACCTGCTCTGTGGTTTTGTAGCAGATATGAAGTATTCAAATTTTTTAATAAATAGAAAAAGAAATATATAACAGAAACAGGTTGCACTTGTCTTTCTCATTAAGCAGGTGGTTAGTACCACTATTTGCATTTTCATAGCCTTAATATACGTTTTCCTTCTCTAGATACAAAGGGAAATTATCACAAATTTGCTTATGGATAGCAATTAGGACTACTAATTTATTCTTCTTTGCATTTTATTAAGCTTTACCAAATACAAATGAATTTCACAAGGGAAGATTATACGTGTTTTTACATCTACCATTATAAATTTGTATGCCAAATAAGATCACATGGTTTCTTCCCCAAATTCTAACATATTATTCCATTCAGAGTCCTTTTAAAAGGGAACCTATTGGAAAAAAAAAATTGTTTCATTTGTCCTGTTTGATGACTCAATACAGCAAGGATATCCCAAATCAAAAGTTATTGGAATAATATGATTTTATTATTTTTACATTTATACCTACAATTATTTGCATTCACTGAAACTTTAATTTAGAAATATTCATTTTTTGAGCTCTAAAATTCAAGGTTCAAGTGATTTCTTTTTCTTTTTAATTTAGGAGGAGATCCAATAGAATCATTCAAATAAGCATCTTTAGGGTCTGTGACATGCTCATAAGAAAATAAATTATTCATAGAAATGTTTATTCATAGAATTACTGTCCTCATAATTTAACTTCTCCAGAAAACATGTTTTAAAGTGCTGTATATCAAAATAACATGTAATCTTTCAAAATAGCATTAGAAAAATCTAATGCAATATTTTCCTAAAATATTTGAATTATTATTTAGGAATACAATATTGTCACAAATATTTAGTGATGTGAAAATCTTGGCAAATCACTCATATTAATTCATTTAAGACATTTGAATAAATAATTTGGAAATGAAAAATTTTCATTAAACAACAACGAAGGACAAAAAGAAACATAAATATTTCCAAATATCTTCAAAGATTAGTAGGTTTTTACGGCTGGAATTTCATTGAAAACTAACAAGCGATTTATGAGAGTCAATGGAGATATCTGGGTTAACTATAGAGAAGAATGACTTAGCAAAGACAAATTTTAAATATTATTATGAGTTTCTTCCAAATATATTAATATTATATTAAATATTATATTAAAACTTCTTTGAAAATAAGAGAAAAAATGTTTAAAAAAAAAAAAAAACCTCGCTAATGTTGCAATTCGTGCATCGATCTCAAATCTTGTTCACATTCTAACACGGCCTCTGGGCTTTCTGTGTGATTTGGTATGTATGTTCCATAGTAGAGAATATAAATGATACAGCAAGAACAGTTCATTCTTCAGTATCAGCAAATTTGACTGGAAATGTTGAATGGAATATATGAAATAAATGGATTAATTCAGCAATCCCATTTCTGAGTATATATTCTCAAGTGAAATGTGTACGTCTATGTTCTTTGTAGCATTAATCACAAGAGCCAAGATATGGAAACAACCTTAATGTCTATCTGTGAATGAATGGTTAAAGAAAATATGGTGTGTGTGTGTGTGTGTGTGTGTATATATGTATATGTGTATGTATATACACACACACACCATATTTATAATATATATTATATATACACACACATATTCCGATGTATGTGCATATGTATATAGAATATTGTTTATATATAGAATATATATAATATTGTTCATATGTTAGAATATACAACATTGTTATATATTATTTATATACATGTGTATACATTTATATACATTATTTATATATACACATATGTATATAGACATATTATTCAGCCTTTAAATAAGAATTACTACATGACCTCACTCATGTGGAATTTAAAAGAATTATACTCATAGAAGCAGTGAGTAAAATAGTGTTTGCCAGAAGTGAGAGATAAGGGAAATGAAGAAAAGTTGGTCAAGGGATACAAAATTTCAGTTATTCAAGATGAATGCATTCTAAAGATATAATGTACCACATTGTGACTATAATTAACAATGGCATATTAATGATACATATGGGTATGTGCTAAGTTAACAAGAAATGTAACTATAGTTAACAATACACATTGAAATGTACTAAGAGGCTACATATTAAGTGTACACATACAAACATATTAATAAACTGGTAAATATGAGAATTGATAGATATGTTTAATTAGCTTGAATTTGTGGTGATTATTTCAGAATGTATGCATATATCAAAATATCAAGTTAAACCCCTTAAATATATATAATTTTTATCAATAAATTATCTCCCAATAAAGCTGGGAGAAAAGCATATACAGTATTATCATTTTTCTTATTTATCATTTTTATTTTTCTTTGTATTTAATGTTTTATTGGGAGATAATATATTTTCCTTATAATTCATGTTTATGAGGATTTTCATTTACTACAAAGTGCTCTCTGTACTCTAGTTTTATATTAATAGGTCAATATAAAGCTATGGGTTATGCAAAGCTTTAGCTTAAAATAGAGTCATGTTCAAATCCAAACTCTGATGCTTAGTGGCTAGTTTATCTTTCTGAGTCTCCCTTTGCTGGTCTAGGAAATGGAGAATGTAACCAAACTCTGTTAGTTCCGGTATTAAATGACACAGGACAAGATAGGACTTGAATAATAGATTTTTCCCTAAAACAAATTTTAACTTGGACAAGTAAAATTTGTTTTCCATATTCAGCAACAGGAGTAGAGTGCATTTGTAATAAAGGGTAACTACTATAGATTTAACAAGTGCCCTCATTGGGTCAATTTCTTTAAAAGTGGTGTTTTGTTTTGTATAATTTTTTAAAATGTAAATTCAAGGACTAACTACTGAATTATTATTTTACATTTAAAACGTGTAGGTTAGATGAGGGCCGAGGACATTATTTATGGTATGTGATATGTGTCCTCACAAGATCCTTATAAGAAAAAGATTCTCATAGTATAATAGCCAAATACAACAATGAGGGCATGATCAATAACTGAGAAAAATTATATAGAGATGTTATTAGGAGGTTAAATAGCTAAAATGGAGGTTAGAGTTTCTGTCAGCACCAAAGAGAGAGGGGCATTTAATTACAAAACCTTAACTCATCCCAGTTCACCTGCTAAAAAAAAAAAATTAAAGTTTGTGGCAGAAAAAGAATTCAGCAATGTGAACATTTTGGGAAGTTAGCAATTTTGTGAGTGAAAAACAATTTTCTGGTTATCTGCCATCATCAAGATATTTTATGAATATTTTATAAAAACCTATGCATTTAGACTATAGAAAGAAATGTTTAGTAATTAGACATTTATGATATTTTACATACTCAATGGACCTTGAAAAAACATCAATTGAATTTTTCTTGAATAAATAATTGTACATATACTAAGAAGTATTATATTTGAAATGAAAATAGTATAAATTGTTTATGAAACGTATATTTTGTTCAATGAAACTGTTATGTTTTTAAATTAATGTTTTTATATAAGGGAAAGTTTTTCAATTTAAATAGGAAGCCATCTGATTTTAAGGGTAATATGTACTTTCTGTATAAAATCTCACAGCAGTTAAACTCCAATTGTTAAATTGTTTATTTTTATGTATAACTTATACTCATGATGGAAAATAACACAAGCAGTACAATAAATATATAATAAAAATGTGGATGTGCTGAACTGTGATCTTAAAATAATGCCATCAACATATTGTTTTGATAAACGTCCTAGACAAATGATGCATCATTATTAGATTAATTTTTCTTTCCACTGTTCATCAAAATATATATCCACATAAATTTTTTTACCAATAATCTATCCATAAAAGTTATTTATACCAAAATATATATGCATACATGTTATAGTATGATTCATAAAATATTTAAATTACTGTTAAAAAAAACTAAGATTATATTATTATTATGCAAGTAATGATAACTTCAAACACAACATAATTTGTGCAAAAATGCAAATGTAAATTTCAGAAGTAAATGAAAATATAATTGAACTGAGATGATTACATACCTAAGCTTCTTTAGGAAACTTAAAGACAATTTCATTAATAATGGAATTATCTCTGAAGTCATTTTTATATGTGCAGCTGGCGTCAAAGTATTAAAATGTTCTGCATGTGTATAGAAACAGTAAAAATTTACTTTTATTTTGCCAGTTGCTAACTCCTGCAGAAGTAAGTCAGATAATTCTCTCAAAAATAGACCTGCTTTGGCTTCTTTTAATTGTTTACGGAGCAAAAGCTGTCTTAATTGAGAAACTTGAGGGACTTCCCTGTGTTTTCAGACCGATCTGAGGAGATTAACACCAACTGTTATTTTGAATGATCAGTTCTACCCTTGCTAAGCTTTGTAATTTCTCATAGCTCTCTGAATTGTTGCACAGTACTTGACAATATGAACAGTTCCATTGGGGTTAGGTGACAAAGCACTTCTATATCTGGGGAGACTGTATTTGCTTACACTAAATAGGACAAAAACCCCGTGGAGAGAGCCAGGGTTTGAGAAAGGAAAGAGAACATGAATAAATTTAGTATTAGAATTTTCCTGAGTTTAATTAGTTACCGAATATGTATTTAGTTGATGTCATTGATGCAAGGGTTGTAAATATTCTATATCCTCTGCTTCTCTTGACAGCCAATGGGAAGGAATTGATAATACAGGATAGGAACTAAAAATTATTTTAAATTCCCTTTAATAAAGCCTGATTCTCTAATAAAAAGAGAATGAACTTTCAAATTCAAATTTTTCTCTGTACTGTGATCATTTCAAAACTGATAAAAAATGTAAAAGGATTTATATTTTTTCTGCCATTTTTTTAGTTAAACTTTTTAAAAATGTATCTTGACTTTTTTATCTTTTTTGCCTTTATAGACAGGTGATAACATGTTATTTTTCAAATTCAATTGTATATAAATGATGTAGAAATATTAAATTAGTGCAGGAAACCAGATTCTATGGAGAACTCATTTCTGTTGCCATGCCAAAGAAAAATTCGTGATTGTTTATAATTTTCAGAAGAACTGTGTTAAGATTTGTAAATCATGCTGTAAATATAGCTTTAAAGTACCTTAATTTATACATTTGTCCTTAAAAGCTTTTACTCGTTTGTAATCTAGATCTGCTTTCTCCTAATTCTGGAGTTTGAATTTCCAATAAATTATAAGGCAAGAGCCCATCCCACACTACAGTTTAAGGTTCTGTTGTTCTATTTGTGTATGCAGATTTAGGCAAAGAAAGTCTTACATTAACTTCATAATTTGAGGTACAACTCTATTATTGAGTACACAGCCTTTCATTTTCCAAGTGGTAGTTTGCTTTCAGTCCCTACCTTGGTGTTCAGAAACCCTATGTTTGGTAAAATGCTGGTAAATTACAGATGATTTGATGTATATATCCTCTCATTTAAGAAAGGCAAGTCAAATTACAGATCCAGGCTTTGCCTCCTCCAAATCTTTTCCCTCTCACTTTAATGTAGTCTCAATGTGTGGAGTTTTTCTATTTCACACAATAATCTTCATGTTCACACAGTGTTAATAAGCCTCATAATAAGGGTTATTATATCAAAATCTGCATTCAGAATTCAAAAACAAACTGACTTCATGTATATAAACTTTGTAAAACTTGCATCAATAGGTTTATTTTATGCCTCTTCCCTATACTTTTAAAGGTTATCTATAAAACCTCTCTTTGGCCAGTTTCGGTTTGCATGTTTTAGCCCAGGACTGTAATAACAGTTTAGCCATCAGTGTGACCTCTTTGCTCCTTTCCTCTGCCAAGTGATGTGAAACTCAGTCAGTACATGGGTAAGCCTTGACTCTGAGAACAGAAACATGTGAGGAAACGGGGAAATTCCATTCTGAGTTGATACAATGTAACTAAGGAAATACTTACCTTGGCAGAGGTAGCGGGGCACACAGAGCTCCTCATAGCACCTGTGAAATGTTAAAGGAAGGGGAATGCTGACAATGCAAGCCAGAAAGAGCTTTTGCCCGAAATACTCAGATAATTCAAGTGTGATCTGCACTTGATTTTTTGTTGCTGGGGTATGTGGGGTGAGAATGGTCTTTATTGTTTAACCTAAGTAATAACCTCAACTTTTCTCACATTAGATTTGCCCTGGTACTTTGGTAGCTCTGTTGTTACCAATTTTTAACCCACAAAGATGAAGAAATCATATCTAGAATAATGATCTCTATGCTTATGATTTATGTAGTATTTTATTTGCAATTGAGAGTGTATGTTTGACATTCTTTTGCTTCTCCTTTTGCCTTGTGTTAAGAAATATGATTGAATATAAGCATTACCAGATGCCAACACCGACGCAGCCAAGTCACAAACTACCGAATGCTCTTAAAACAGTGTTGCAGCAGCACTAGGATATCACAGAAATATGGAAAGGCATATCATATATCAAAGTTGGCTGTTTTATAAAAGGGCATTTATTCTTCAAGACTTATTCCAAAACGTGTTAGGCCTTTGGACAGTCAATGTGATGTTATGGCACAGTCTGTGTTCTTTTGCGCTCTTTACCCTAATGAAGCATGACTGGATAGCACGGGGACATACGAGCCTAGTTCACCTTTGCTTTTGTTTTTAAAAACATGTATTATCTGATTAAATTAATAAAATATTGTGATTTTTAAACTCTTGTTAAAGGAGTTCAACACCAGCCTGAGCAACATAGTGAGACCCCATCTCTATTAAAAACAAGTAAAATGCTAAATAAATGCCTTGATTGTAAATATTGAGGAAAAGAATGGAACAAAAGGAAGTATCAAAACAAATTCATGTTATGCTGACTTTCAGCAGAGGCTTTTCATCTTAAAGACAGTAAAATTCCAGTTTATTAGCATTTTAGCAACCTTTGTTAAATTTCCTCTTCTCATTCCATAATCTATATAAACTGCTCTATCTATGCACTCAGCTTCTCTTCAGTGTAACTATACACTTTTCTGGGGCTTAAATTATATACTCATTAACTACCAACTATCAAGTGGGTTTGGGTTTCCTGAAAAGCTTGCAGGTCATTACCCTGTGAGAAATCATTGCATTCAAGCCTTGGCTTCCCCACTTATCCTTGCAGCTTCTAATCGGTTGGATATCTATGCCGATCGATCTATTCCCAATTGGCCTCCCCTAAATCTGAAATAATGTATTATAATCTGAGGCTTCAACAAGGTGGTACACTCCAAAAAGCAAGTTCGGTTTCTTATAAGGTTAAGAAATACAAAACTAAATTTTGCCAAATGGAAATTTATTTTTTTGTTGATTTTGGAACATCTGTACAGGATTAAGTAATGTCTGATTGATATGTGTGTTGTAGCCATTAATATTTATCTGGTATTAAGTAATTTTTATATATTTTTTTACTTTTAATTTTGGACACAGTGCATTCAACAAGGCATTATTTTCTTTTCTAGAATGTGATAAGTAATTCAATATAGATTAGATGATTGCAATACAAAATGCTAGGCCAGACATAGTGGCCCACTCCTGAAATCCCAGACTTTGGGAGGCTGAGGTGGGCAGTTTGCTTGAGCCTAGGAGTTCAACACCAGCCTGAGTAACACAGTGAGACCTCATCTCTATAGAAAACAAACAAAATGCTAAATAAATACCGTGATTAGAAATATTGAGGAAAGCAATAGAACAAAAGGAAGTATCACAACAAATTCATTAAGTATCCTCATATAATACAAAGAATATGTTATCTAGTAAATTATAATATAATTATTGGAAATAACATATTAATCAATTATATTACAATATCATTGCATGTATATCGTTTCTGGTCATGGTTTATGTAAAACTATAGTTCTGCAAAGATGATCCTAATTACCTATGATGTAATCTTTTATATCTCCTAATATTAATTGATTATGTGGCTTGGAGTTACTGTGAAAACCAAACATACCTTCCTTTTGATTTTCATCGAGACATTGCTATATCCCCTCGCTAAGTTTCCGCTTTCTTTAGCAAAAGCAGTTAAAGAAAGTGGCAACAATAAAATTCTGGTAGCTCCATCAGGTGAATTTATGAAGATGTAATATTTTGAAATCGGTAATTGCATCCAAAATTATCAAGGGTCAAATAACAAGGGTTGACATGACCCAGATATTTCCAGTAACCTTTATTTCCCTATGCCTTTTCATATTCTTCTTCGTTAGTGTCTTATTGAATCCAGGTCTGGTAGAGTTGTAAATGAGAAGAAACTCAGAGTGAAAATACAAGTTATGAGTATGCTTCAAGCTAGAATTAAAACAATTTGATTTAACTTGAAATTGTAGAATAAACTATTTTTGCTGTAGTTTCAACTTTGTCACACTTGTTTGACATGACTAAATCACCTCACATTGGAAGCCAATCTACACATTAAATGCCATGATTCTATTAAATACTATAGAAATAATCTGCAGAGTACTTCTACCTGAGACACATACAGAATGTACGTATTTTAACATCATTAACATCATTCTTGATTTTTGAATATTAAAAAGATTTAACTTTCTACTTTGTGAATGTATCACAAATGAAATGGGTAATTTTCTTTGAAAGTGCATGAGTTGGAAAGCTAAAATAGAGGTGAAAAAGAGAACTATTCACAAATCATTTTCCTCTTATATGACTTATCTATTTTTTAGGTATTTCATGGAAAGATTTCAGTGAAATTATTCACTCAGAATTGTAATAGTTTGATTCATTTTTCTTATTAAAATTTGTCAAATTATATATATATATATATATATTTTTTTTTTTTTTCTTCCTCTTCTTCTTCTTCTTCTAGCAATGGTTGTTTTGAGCAACCTGGAACCAAATACAACTTATGAAATCAGGGTTGCAGCTGTAAATGGAAAGGGACAAGGAGACTACAGTAAAATAGAAATCTTCCAAACGTTACCAGTCCGTAAGTAATCATCTCTATCTTTTATTCTCTTTTGTCATTTTCTCTACTTGCAAATGTAATAGATTTTAAAATGTGGGGAGATGTTTCAACACTTTTGGGACATGAATTGTGTCTTTGGTGAAGTGGTTTTTGAAGACAGTGACATCTCAGATTTATTAATATAAAAATAACTTTGCTTTAGAGCGAGGCAAAAAAAAGAGTGCACTAGAATGCACCCAGTAAAAATTGTTCCCGGGAAATTGTCCTCATTGCAAAAGTGATTAATTGGATTGTAGTCTTTGACTATATTCTGGGAGAGAGAAAAAAAAACGTCTACGTAACATGTTCAATATTTTGTTCTTTTGTGGAGGCCTGACTATTGACCTTGTTCCACAAATTATATGGGCTTTAAGTGTCAAAAAAGGAATCATTATGTTAATTCATTACAACAGTGACTGCAGGAGAAGACTTGTTCTGGTAACTATCATGTTTTGAGGAATTGTAAGTTAATTGAGTTTACATAAAGTGAAGATTAAATTTTAAAAGACTTAACATTTCCTTTATGTTAAATAAATTACTTTAAATGTTAGAAAACATAATAAATACGACCGAACCACTGTTATAAAAATCTATGCATAACACTGCCTGACATATATATATATATGTGTGTGTGTGTGTGTGTATGTGTATATATACATGTATATACACACACACATATAAAGACAGTCAAAATGGCCGCAATATATTATCTTACAGAGTGTCTCTCTGTGGTAATCATAAAATCTGTCTGGTAAGTTTCTTTTCTCCATGCCCAATGCTAGTGGTTAAGATAACCTGCCCGATAGGGTGGCTTACACCTGTAATCCCAGCATTTTGGAAGGCTGAGGCAGGCAGATCACTTGAACCAAGAAGCTCAAGACCAGCCTGGGCAACACAGTAAAACCCTGTCTCTACAAAAAATAATTAAAAAAAAAAAAAATCAGCTGGGTGTGGTGGTATACACTTGTAGTCCCAGCTACTTGGGAGGCTGAGGTGAGAGGTGAGAAGATCACCCGAGTCTGGGGAGGTCAAGGCTCAAATGAGCCGTGATCACACTATGGAACTCCAGCCTGGGTGACAGAGTGAGACCCTGCCTCAGAAAAAGAATAAAGAAAATAAGAAAAGAAAAAAGAAATGACAATATCCTGCTGAGAAGAAATAACAGGTCATTCTGGTTTAGAGATATGAAATCCTTTTCGGTCCATGGTCTTTGTTTTTCTTGGCCCTTCACATAGAAAATTATTGCACTTTGGTAGATCCCTGTTCTATTCAAAACAATATAAGCATCATTGTTATACGGCTATCTCTATGTTGAAGAATAATATCAAATGAAACTAGAAGAAAATGAAATATTGAAACACAGGTCTGTAAAATTGGATACTGCAAATTTTATTCAAATTTGCACCCAGGAAGGAAAATGCTTATTAAAGCAGATTAACTAATTGCAAGTCAGTGTCTTTCCTGGTAGGTATATATTCCATACAGATTGATGTGTTAATGTATTCTTATTAATAAATGCTTACAAAACACTTATAAACTACATTTACATTAAGAAAATAAACATGATTTAATACTATTAATAATAAGAGAAATAAAGTTTTACATTTGTGCAATGCTGTACTTTTCTCAGAGTATTTGCATATCAGTGAAAATAATATATTTGGTCCTGAGGCCACAGTTTTGGCATGACACTTCTAGATTTATAATGTTGCTCCTTCTTGGATGGGGAAAATGAGGATCAGAAATTATAACACAAAAGGGCAATATCAAATGATAAATCCAGGATAACACCATATATTTTGATTACATTACTGTTCTTTTTATTAAAATATAGTTTCTCTAGGTATCTGAAATGTGTGCAAATGAAGAAATGTTGTATTGCATATCTAGGTGAACCAAGTCCTCCATCCATACATGGACAGCCAAGCAGTGGAAAGAGCTTTAAACTCAGCATCACCAAACAGGACGATGGAGGGGCCCCTATTTTGGAATACATTGTGAAATATAGAAGTGTAAGTACCTTGTTTATTATCATATCATACTAGGTATTTTTCAAATTAAATTGAGTTGCACTGAATTTATAAACATATCAGGAGAGAATGTGTATTTAGTAATTGTGATAATAAGAGCTAATCTTCCTTCCATTCCTGATAGTCATCATTGTGATTTTTTAAAATTGTATTGTAAAATCTAAGCATGGATCGTCAAAATATTCTCATGGTTTTCATCTTGTGATTTTTAGGTGTGAAATGGGACTAGTAAACTTTTCAGAAATGAGATATTATTTCCCCTGTTTTGCTGAGAAGCTTCTCATTTTATCTGATATTAGTAACTTCAGGCTAAGCCCGTCAGTCATATGTTAGGTAGTATTATTAGAAAAATCACACCTCAAAATAAATTAATCAAATAATTTGACTTATTTAGACATAACGTTTAACAAAGAATGGCCACGGTGAACTTGAGGAAGAGGGAATCGTTTTCTTCAAGTTTAATTAGCGCTATCTAGTAAGGAAGTTTGGAGAGCTAAAAACTGCACACAGATTTTTGATAGCGGTTGGAGGGCAACAATATTCACTAGTTGCAGAGTCATAGAGTGGCACTATGGGCACTGCCTTTTTGCCTTCAGTAAAGATGATTTCAAAGGCCACTGAAAATAATTTCTTCAAAATTTTTTTCCATACGTACCTTGGAGTATTGGCGTCTACTGTAAAATATGTTAAAAATGAAACATGATTTTAAGTTAAATTTTCTAAGATTCATACAACATGCATTTTATGCTTATGTTGACTGAATCCATATTAGTGCTTTCCAAATTAATTATACTTTACCAGATTGTGTTTAAAATAATTGCTCCATAGTAGTGTGTGGGTTAATTTTCAATATTTTCTCGCAAATCCCCAATTTTCTAAATTATAATGTTGCTGCTTCTAAATTCAAACATCTACATTCTGAGGGGTAATAAAAAATAAAATTGGATTTTGAATGGCATATTTTAATAATTAATTTTAGATATCAAATCATTTTTTAAAATTTTAAAAATTAATACTCCTTTCAGAGGACAAATGTTTGTCCCAGCTTTCATACTCAAGTGAGTTCTCTTGGCCATTCTCATTTGCACATTTGTAAACTCGGTAGAAGGAAGCTCATTTTTTTCTAGGGACATAGGCTTGGCCAGAATTCATGAATTGGACTGGTAGAACAGGCTTTCCGTGCAGATTGTTGCTCACCATTCTAGGATGAAAACATTTATTGTACAAAATACTGGGGATAGTAACAGTTTGTAAGGAATTCTAATAAATCCCACAGTGGAATCTGAAATGCAATGACTAGTTGTGAAACAACGTGTTGTATATTTTTAATTGTACCGTATTGTTAGTAGTGGCCCCAGTCATTGATGTAAACAAAAATATTTCTTGAGTAGCACTACATCTATTTAGAGCAAAGTAGAGTCACAAAATGGAAATAATGACATTTTAGACAGCCATATATTTATGTATACATATACATAGTTTAAAACGTAAATTACTATTTTAAAAATCTGACTTCAAATTCATATTGATTTCTTTAAATGTGGACTAGAATTAATATTTTTGAGAAGTTATGTGTGAAACACAGATGGATAGAAATAAGTAAGATTTTAAGCACAATAAGATTAGTAAGATTGAAGGGACTCAAGTTCAAATAATGGTACTCAATAAATTTTACCTTTGCATATAGTTGGTAAGTTATAGTTCATATGGCTTAGTCATAAAGTTTAAACAGGAACAAATTTTGTATCCAGTAAACTTACACCTTCCGTTTTCTGTCCTTTCTCTTTCTCCTCCCAACCTAATGGTAAATGTGCCTGGTTGGTTCCCATTTACCCAATGTCTGCACTTACCACTCCGATAAAAGTATGTCCTTTTCCCTCCTCTCGTTTCTAATTTCCAACCCTTTCTAACTCCAGAAGTACTAGAGGATCTGTTTTTCATAACACATTGGAAATGATTGATTGTATTAGTTCATACATAACTATAATTGTCTGATCAATTACTAAGTTATCCATCTTAGAGCTACTTTCATTTTAACAGGGGACATTGTTTTAATAGTAGAAATTTTGGCACCTATGGCAAATTTTGTAAAAGGAGTGGTTCCATATCCTTTGTATTACAAGATAGGCATTGTTCACTCTTGGATATTTTGTATTTTGTAATTAATCAAATATAAAGTGATACTTTTTCACATTTTTTCAAGGACAACATTGAAAAATTTGAGTGGCTTGTATTCAAATAAAATGAGAAGCTTGTCAGCAAAACAGGAAAACTAGAGAATTTGAGTGACTTGGTGGGGAGAGGGAACAGACATCAGAATGTAATTCATAATGGTCTAAACATGGATGGCAGCAGTACTGGACAAGAGGCAACCCCTCTACCACTGTCTCATCTCAGATCAACTGCCCAGCTCCTAAGGCTTCAGATAGAGCCATCCTGGCACAGTTCCTCTTGACCATATCACTTGATAGTATGCTTTCTAGTTTCATCCATTAAAATAGTCTATATATCCCTATTTTGTCATCGTCTCTTCTCTTCTCCACCTCCTCCATCCTGTCAACATCGTGCTCTGAGGATCCAATTGCAGATACCATGATTGAATAAAAAGTGAAATAACTACTTCGAAAAAGTTCTTGATCATCTGTTCTTTTCATATGATATCTATTAGGTTCTCAAACTATTTGAACTCTACAGTGTAGTAAAGTGCAACTGAATAACTTGAAAAATGGTTTAGACATATTCAATATATTTTTAATAAAAAATGAAGAAAAAAGTACATAGAGGAATCTGGAAAATAAGGAATATCTCTAAGATTTTCACTTCTTGATTTCTTCTTTGGCCATCTCTTTCAACTCCACTGTGCACAGGGCTATATTCTGAGAACAATGTACTTCTGACAATATATTCCTTATATGACTTGATTTCTAGCAAACACTGAATCTAAGCCTTTAATTTGGGTTTCACTGGGAAAGGACAAGAACAGCTATATCCTACTATAGAAAGTGTAAAACTTCCCATAGATTATGAACCAGGAAGCACCATTATTCTGTCAACCTGTAATACAGCACATGGCTTTGTTCACTCACCCATTACGAAGACAGAATTTATTAGAACAGAACTAGAGTAATAAAAGCAGAATTAGATATCTCTGTGGACTCTTCATGAAAATTAATGTCTCTAACAATACATCAGTAAGTTTAAACCATGTGTTTGGAAAATAAAGACAAACATATTAATCTCATGAAATGTTTGGAAAAAAATCATGAAGTTATTTTTAAGTCTACTTTGTACTTATAGTGTCAATCTAACTTCATATAATTTAGTAAGTAGATTTTTACATGCTTCCATGAGTTTTTCGCCATTTTATTTCTAATTTGATGATAGCTATAGGATCATAATTATCACTTAATGTTGGCATATTAAATACGTTTCCTTAGCTAAAATAACTGGTAACTTAAAATCAGTTGTGAGGAAGTCCTATAGGGACTAGCATTTGTAAGTCCTAATTGAACTTCTTAAGTAATTTGGAGTCCAGGAGGTTGTACACTATCTCAATGGCCATAGGATAAGAAAGGCCATTTTGAAAAGGTCATTAAAATAATAAATAAGTAAAATGAAGCTTTGGTTCTTAAGAAAACATATTTTCCAGTTAATAATGTTTATGTATGTACATGGAAATGTATTTAAAGCCATTATAGTTTAAGTTTTGAAGTATCTTTAAACAATAAATACTTATGGACATTAAAGAGTATCAAGCTTTTTAGTAGTTTTTCTTTGCTGTGAGTTAAGAGAATGAGTTTTGTTTTTCCTTGTATGTATATGTTATCTGAATGAACAAATACAGCAAATAAATCAATCAATAAATTAGCTCATTATGTAATTATAACTATATTATAAATAGTATTATAAATCAAATAATATGGGAAATAAGAAACACAAGAAAAAATGCATTGCCAATGTTTATAGATATGAGAACACAGAAAGTAATGAATAGGAAAAATTAGATTTATTTTGCCTTAAGTACTATGTGGGTGGTGGAGACTGGGAACAGATTATGTGGGGCCTAATTTAAAAAAAATTTACCAAGCATCAGCACATGGAACAAAGGCAAGTAGAATTAGAATTGTTATGATCATGGAAAAAAGAGATTTAAATTTAGAACTCTGCTAAAATTTTCAAACCTTTAAATCTCCCAAAAGTGTGTGTGTGGTATATATATATACACACACACACCACATATATATACACCGTACATACACACATGCATATATATATAATTTTGTATACAATTTGATGTTTTAAACTGAAGATTAATATCCTTATCAAAGGACAACTTTTTGTCCCAGGTTCCATGCTAACAATGATGAGTACCTGTTTGTTTCTTTTGGATATTCTGATGTGGAGATTTTTGTGCCTCTACCCAGGACAGCTCTGAAGGACTCACTGGTCTCGCGATGAATCTGACAGTGCCACGCTATTCAAGCCAGGTCCCTTGGCCCTTCTCGTTTGCCCATTTGTACTCTTCTTGAATTCTGTAAACGGTCTCTCTCTCTGTGTGTATGTGTGTATATATGTATATGTACACATATACACATATGTGTATATGTATATATATATTAATATATGCTTGTTTGTCTATATATGCAATTATATATATAAGGTATATGTGTAGATATATATTTTTTATATATATAAAATCCAGATTGATCAATCACCTCTCTGACATTCAGAGTAGCAAATGGAGTTTTAAATGCTATCTGGGCCTTCTGTGAGGTCATGTAAGTATGAATACCTGAACCATGCTACCAGGGAATCCAGGAACCGGGACCTGCTTTATATACATACAAAATCTTAAATCATATGACATGGGAGTCAGAGGAATCTATGCTTCATCTCGCTTATATGAGCTCACCTTCTCTATTGTCCTCTCATTTTAAAATTATTCAGTTTATATTTAAAATGATGTTGGTGATACACTTCATGAGACTTCAAAAGGAGTCAGTAAACTGTTTCTTGTTGTGAATAAAAGCATCAAGGAGCCCCTGAAAATAAGAAAATAGAGACCCTTACACCTTGCCTCTAATCTCCTCCCTGTACAGATGATAGCCAATATTTTCCTAGATGCTGATAGTATGACTTCAGAATCACTATTAAGAAGTGCCCTGAATTGCCATGTGGCCCGCTATTTTCTGACAAAAAAAAAGAAGAATTGCTTAAGAGAAGCTATACCAAAGCCAAATGACCATTTTTTTTTTGTTTTTTTTTTTTTTTTTTGAGACGGAGTCTCGCTCTGTCGCCCAGGCTGGAGTGCAGTGGCCAGATCTCAGCTCACTACAAGCTCCGCCTCCCGGGTTCACGCCATTCTCCTGCCTCAGCCTCCCGAGTAGCTGGGACTACAGGCGCCCGCCACCTCGCCCGGCTAGTTTTTTTTTTTTTTTTTTTTTATTTTTTTGTAGAGACGGGGTTTCACCGTGTTAGCCAGGATGGTCTCGATCTCCTGACCTCGTGATCCGCCCGTCTCGGCCTCCCAAAGTGCTGGGATTACAGGCTTGAGCCACCGCGCCCGGCCAAATGACCATTTTTTTTCAGTAGCTGCCCTTCAACATTTAATTGGCTTATTAATAATGGCCGTATTCAGCAAATCATCTCATTAAGTTACCTAGGGGAACGTTTTGCAACTAGATTATCTTAAATTGTTCCCTAGGCATTTAAACTTTGTAAATTAGACAGTCTACAGATATGCATAGTTGAGATTTTGATGCCAGGGGAGTATTTGGTAACACCCACTTTAATTTTTTTCCTATTCCCTAGGAATAGCAATTAGGGGATTAAAATGCCTTCTTGCCTAATGTTGAAAGGAAAATGAAACTGATTTATATTGGGAACATGTTAGAGCTCCCTTTGGTTTCTTATACTATCAGCCCAAATACTTAGAATGATGGAGGGCCCTTTAATTTATCATCTTACGGGCTTCAACAATTAAGAGCTAAATGATTGTTAATTTACAAGAGACTGTCTTGTGTTTGTACAGAAGTTTCACCTTAAATGCCTAATTTCCAAAAATGATATTTTTGAAGTATTACCTGAAGGACATGACATCTATCTATTCCTCTAAAGAATACATTTTTTTTTTTTTTTGGCGTGGAGTAATTCATATCTCAGTTTTTGGCTTATTTTCTGGCTCTTTCACCCACATCTTCACTCAGATACAAAGCAAAACTGAATTCCAAGTATTTCCACGAAAATACTTACTCACATCAACCACTTCATCGTTACATAGAAAGTACTGAATAACTGAGGTAATGCCAGGGCCACAGGGACATGCAGCTGTCTGCTGCCTCATGGATCCCTTGTCTTCATACCACCCTTCCGTGTCCTTGCCATACACCCCTTCCTTGCCATATATGTGTGTGTATATACACAATTTATAACTTATAAAAATACATGCTATAGGTATATATGTGCATAATCATACTGAATATGCTATAGGTAGCATATACAATTATATGTTATGTTTGTGTGTGTGTATATACATATACACATACATCTAATGTATCATCTCAAATTACTTTTGGGTTAACTTTTTAGGCTTTTTTGTTATATATGAGTATATATAACACATATATAATACATTATAATGCATATATAATGCACATATAGATACAAATTTTTAAAACTTTATTTGAAACAACTACAGTGTTTGCTTATACATCTCTCAGTGATTATGCATCTAAGGCTTAAAATCGTTGTGTTTCTTTTTGGATTTAAAGCTGTGTAAAAAACTGACACCTTCTTATCATTAACTCAGGATAAATGAAAAGAAAAATGGCGCTAGCATGTATTATTTCCAGTAAGGGTGATATCACCTCCCCACCGGTGACCTGCCTAGCCCTTGACTTTATTAGGTATTATGTGCCTCCATTGCACCTTCTCATTTTTCAAAGGCCTCATGTCTTTCTTCTGGGCTGGTTTGTAAACTCCAACATGAGGGTACTGCACATGTCTTGGTCACTTGTGTTCACACCTTCTAGAAAGTGCTCACTAATCAATTAACTGAGTAAATGATTGATGAATGAGTGGGCGAAGACAGAGGGTGTTGTGATAGCTGTGGCTTTTTAGCATAGCTGCCCTAAGCATTTCAAAATTGCAACTAGGTTTGTTTCTCAACCTTACTGTTCATTGATAAACTTAGAAAAGTTACAACCTCTCTTCTCAGTTATTCCATCATTCATACACCTCATAATATCTTAAGTAGTACTGGCTACAGGCCATTTTTATAAAAACAGATATTCAAAAGTTTCAAAAATCAAGGCAAGTGCCTCTTGTGTATATTGATAACCTGTACTGCTTGTTCATTTAAAACCAGGGCTTCGTGAGGGGTTCTAATAGCTTCAGTTTTACATGAAATAGCAAAATAGGCCAAACTTTTCTGTTCCTTTGTAATGGAAGTTCTACATCACCAACAAGTTTATTTCCTTTGTAATGAAAGTTCTATGTCACCAAAAAAATAATTAACTAGAAAAGGAGAATAATAGTGTGGTATCAAAATTATAATATCTTCTTGCCTTCTTCTGAAGGACACTCCATGTTTGAGTACTGTCCATTGAATGCAATCATGAATTTAACTTTCACAATTTTATTTTAGAGAACAAATAGTTACCATCAAAAATGGAGAAAACATTGTTTTTTTTGTAGTCAAAAAAGCAGTGTGAAGTTTTGGCTCAACATAGAATAATATAGGACTGAGCTATGAGGTTAAAAGACATGTCTGCATCTGTTGTTCTAGACAGGCTGTAATTTATCTATACTTATACCCTGGGAAAGTACGATTTGCAGTTGCAACGATAGATTATTGGATACATGATTCCAGAGAAAATGTTTCATTTCCATACAGTTTTAATGGAAACAGTTATATCCTAAAATAGCTGTTATTTGTTTAAGTGGTTATGATCTCTAAGGCCCTGAAATACACAACCTACTCAATTTTCCTCATTGCTCTCCCAAAAAGCTGACAGAAGCAGCTGCTACTATCCCTTTTGTTATAAAGAGGAGGAAGATGAGCCAGAAAGGTTAAGGAAGCCTTCTGTGCTGAAATTGTTAATGTATGGCCCAACCCAGTAATCGCTCTGTTTTAGAAAATTTCATTTATAAAATTATATCCATTTATATTTCATTAGTAATTGTAGTTCTAATGGTAATTTTATCAAGCAAAGGGAAATTCAAATGTCATATGGTCAAATTTATATTTTAGAAAAGCAGCCAGATAGTATTTAAGTGTAGAATGTTTGAGAATAGGATGGCATTGTTTTATTTTCTTTTGCTAATGATATATTTAAAACTTAGTAATTTTCTTTGTATATTATTTTCTTATGTCATAAAACATGATAGTAGTAAAAAATACCAGTGATAATTTAAATCTATCAATCATATCCAGACTTCATTTCAAGACACTATATCTTTCTTCCCCCCAAAAAACTTTAACAATAGTCCCTGGCAATTCTTTTAAAGGACATATTAAGTTTTTTCTGTATATCATGTTTCATTTTCCCATTCACATAAAGATTAATAATCAACAAAATGGCCAAAAAGCAAACTGCTATATGTGAAATAAAAAAATCTTAATGGAGGTCAATTGTCAACCACTGAACAAAGGATGAATTACAAAACCACTTTTTGGCTAATATAAACAACATCGTATTTTATATAGAAAAATGTTAGAAATAATACTGACTTCATTGACACAGCAACTTCATGTATTTCTGTGCCTATCAAACTTGTTCCAGTATCCAAAATAAGTATATTGTTCCAATTCCAATATAAATTATTTTTCTAAAAAGGTGCAACTTGAGTGTGTGGATATTTACAAAAATGCATTTTTATTGCTTTCACAGAAAGATAAGGAAGACCAATGGCTAGAGAAAAAAGTACAGGGAAATAAAGACCACATCATTTTGGAGCATCTCCAGTGGACCATGGGGTATGAAGTTCAGATTACAGCTGCCAATAGGTTGGGATATTCCGAACCAACAGTTTATGAATTCAGCATGCCACCGAAGCCCAACATTATTAAAGGTAAGCAAAACTATATTCTTTTTAGACTGAGCAATAAACATGATACCACCTTTTTATAACCCTTATTGACTTTTCTTATTAATAATTAAAACCAACTGAAATGTAAATTCCAGGTTCTAATTATTAGTGTGACGTATCATACACAAAGTTTCTCATCGCTCTTGCCATGGGGTAGTGCTTAATTTGCAAATATATTTTGACCCCATTCATAGCTGGAGTGGTGGGGAACGAATGAATAGGAGAACATAGAGAGTAAGAGTGACTGATGATAGTCAATGTGAAAAGTGTCTATTGAGACCATATGAAAGCTTTACTAAGAAGACGATTTCTCTGCCAATCATGTGGAGACTGGTGCTCCAGTTCTTGTTAGATTTGAGCCAACCTGTGCCTGACCAAGCAGGTTGATTTTGGAAACGTAAAATTAGTCACAAAGAAAGGCAGGAACAGCCACAAATATAATTCCATAAAGACCTATACCTAGAGTTTTAAGAAGGCTCATAAAATGGAAGAACACTGTAAATCAGCTTTTGCAACACACTGGTTAGAGTCTACCATTGATAGGTAACAACGCTTACATTGTTACATCTTAGTATGTTAGTAACATTATGAAAGTTCACAACAGGGATATTAAACTTTTATTCAGATAAATGCTCTTGAAGTAAAGATAAAAAATTTATTCTGACTCAAAATAACACTTAACTCTGTTCATGAGTTGCCAAATTGTTCATATTTCTACGTTTATTTTCCCTGTTATTACTTTTAATATTTTAATTTTATGCAGACATGTACAGATATTTATGTATCTATAGTATATTCTTTATTTGTACATATATGCAGAAAAGAGCAGCATATTAATCCATGAAACCAAGATTTATTTGTCTTATTATATTAGAGTATAAGTATAGATATATAATATTTTTGAAACGGGAAAAGAAATAAAACTAGCTAGTTCAATCATGTTATTAAACCCTCTTGTAATTTCAACTTGATGTTAATTTTATATATTATGATTTTGTTATATCATACATCAGTTGTTTAGTAATTGAAAGCAGTTTTATATGACTAATCTTTCAATTAAAAAGTAATTACCATTGGTTATAAGGTTTAAAAGTAATTGATATTAGAGCTTTGTATTGCTAATATTAATTCATAAATTCCACCAAATTATAATTTAAAATTAGGAAGTAAAAAGTCTCCGGAAATAACATGGGTATCTTATATTTTAATGACTTTTTTATTATTTTCAAAGCACTTCTGCATTATCTCATTTTATTCTTAAATCTGAGCTGGATAAGGAAGCATTATTCTCATTTTACAAATATGATTTTAAGAGGTTGAATGACATGTTTAAGGCCAGAAATACTTCTAGTTATATGACAAATCTGATGCCCTTACAAGATAACACATCTAAATAAGAATGACTGAATGTACAATCGAGTTCATTACATCTCTATATTTGAAACATCAGAAACTACTTCTACAATTGTAATGAGTATGTAAGTAGTAATTATATTTCATGCAAATATCAGGAACATGCTATACATGTTCCCATACTGAGCCAGAGCCTCCTCCAAAGGAAAATTGCAACAGTATACTACAATCTCCCACATTTTTAATTTAGTGTATATATTTGGAAACATAATGAATTAACTTAATTCATTTAATTTAATAATGCATTAAATTTAATATTATATGAAGTAGATAACATAGATAAAACATGAAATCAAAAGATAGATTTTACACAGATTACTAAATGTTACACCCCCAGTGACTCTGCTACCTTTATGAGAAAATGTTGGCCCAGGGCGCGGTGGCTCACGCCTGTAACCCCAGCACTTTGGGAGGCCAAGGCAGGTGTATCATGAGGTCAGAAGATGGAGACCATCCTGGCTAACACGGTGAAACCCCGTATCTACTGAAAATACAAAAAACTAGCCGGGCGTGGTGGCGGCGCCTGTAGTCCCAGCTGCTCGGGAGGCTGAGGTAGGAGAATGGCGGGAACCCGGGAGGCGGAGCTTGCAGTGAGCCGAGATGGCGCCACTGCGCTTCAGCCTGGGGGACAGAGCCAGACTCCGTCTCAAAAAAATAATAATAATAATAATAATTGTTGATGATAAAAACCAACAATACATATAAACAAAAGGTGGAAAAAGTTAAAAGGTAATAAAAACAGATATGAAGGCACCAAAGTAACCAAGACATGCTGTGATTCATTTCCTCTCTCTCTATATATATATATTTTTTTCAATTTGAGAAACTCGTGTCTTGAGAGCTTGTAGGCAAGACCTGGAAAGAAGGTGGACAGAATTCTGGTTTATATTCCCAGATTTGTTTCTGTCACATAACTTGTCAAAATAACTGTTTCCTCATCTCTAAAATGAGTTTCTTCTGGTTCTGCCATGTTAAGATGTGTTTGTTAATTTAAGAATTGTTTATTGGAGTACTTCTTTGTGACAAACGCTTGAATGAGTACAAAGGATTTAAGGATTTATCTGTGAAACATACAGAACTGACCCCTGTCCCCCAAAATCTCCACAATCTATTAGGGAAAGACAGATATTCAACATGAGTTAGAATAACAAATAACTACAACTAAGAGAGATTTTTCTTAGAAAGTGAGTTTCCAAAGGAAACGTGCAGGAATGAACTTTCCAGGGAAAATGTGTTACATGGAAGGTATCTCTGAGACAAGAAAGAGCATGATCTGATCTAGGAGCTGGGAAAGGCACGTCTGGAAGAGAACCTGGAAGTGTGTGACTGAAGATAAGGTCAGAGAGGGAATGCAAACCAGATAATTCAAGGGCTTCTAAAAACATAATTGTAAAACATCTTCCAAAAGGAGTAAATAATTGTAAGCAGAAAAGTTGTATGAAAAGATAGGTATTATAAATAGATTATTATTTCTCATATGGGTAAGAGCAACTGATGGATGAACAGCGGTAGAAAAAAAAGAGAGAACGAAAAAATTCCCGACACATTGTAAGTGTAGACTAATCCTCCCATTGCAATAGATTGGATTCAGTCAGTAATGACTTTTAGGTTCCTTGCTTGGGCACCTAGAGCATTGCTGATGTCATTTCTCAAGGTGAAGAATTTTGTAGAAGCAAGATTTGAAGAATGAGGGTCAAACATCAGATCCATTTGGTATTTGTTAAATTTGAAATATCAAATTGTTGGTTAGATATGTGGGTATGGAAATGAGAAGATAACCATGGCTTGGAAACATACCCCATGATGCTGTCAGTGTTAACAGGTGAATGGTATTTGAGTGAGGATAAACCCATCTAAGCAGTGCCTAAAATCTCTGAAGAGGGGTTGATGTCTGTAGTACTCATTTATGTTTGCTAGTAACTAGAAGGCTGACTGGCACAGCATTGATTTCCAAAGAGTATTTCTCGAATAACTGAAGAGTAGCAAGAAGTTAAGAACTGAGTCCCAAGGAACTATAATATTATACTGGAAGAAGAAACCAGACCACTCCACCCCCCATCATGAGACTAACACTTTACAGACTTACTGGCAAAACACGAGCGTAGTATCTTGGAAGTTAAAAAAGGGTCATATTTCAAAAAGAATACATGTAAAGTGTCCAATGCTGCCAAAAGGTGAATGCACTGAACCAGAACAGATGTGAAGTATCCCTATCACATGCTGCTTTGCTGACGTCATTGGGAGAGAAATTAGGTACAAGTGGGCAGAGGATTGTATGTGAGGTTAGGGAGTTTAGACTCCATATTTATTTAATGCTTTCAGGAAGTTTTTCTCAGGTGAGCAGAGGTGGGAGGTGGGGAAAGGCCAGTGTTAGAAGGTCTTTTATGATGAAAAATGCTAGATGAAACAAATCAAGTAGTCATGGAGAAATCACACCTACAGACACACAGACAAAGTCATCTGAGAAGGTAGGAGATGGTATTCACCCCTCGAAACTATGCAGCTGATACAAAGCCAACACAACTTATCAAAACGGGGAAAATGAAGTATTTATTTTATTTGTAAAAATGTCACAGATTCGGCAGGGCGCGATGGCTCACACCTATAATCCCAGCACTTTGGGAAGCCCAGGCAGGTGGATCACAAGGTCAGGAGTTTGAGACCAGCCTGGATAACATAGTGAAACCCTGTCTCTAGTAAAAATACAAAAATTAACTGGGCATGGTGACACACGCCTGTAATCCCAGCTACTCAGGAGGCTGCGACAGGAGAATTGCTTGCACCCAGGAGGTGGAGGTTGCAATGAGCCAAGATCACGCCATTGCACTCCAGCCTGGGTGACAGAGCAAGACTCCATCTTGAAAAAAAAAAAAAAGTTATAAAATCATGTCTAATTTACTGTTACTGACACCAGCTTGCTAAGGCCTCTTGGAAAGTCATATCAAAAACAAACCATAAATTAAGAATTGTTTGATTTAGATCTAGGTTTTGTGAGGCAACTTTAAAGGCCGTAAACCTTTCAAATCTTATGGCGTTAACATTATATATTTGCAAAAGATGAAAAAAAGATCATATAATTTTATATGATTTTATTTTTCATTTTAAAATAAAATATAAATTCAAACATATTAGAAATAAGTTACCTGTAATAAACTAGCACATCTTAAGTCTTTTCATTTAAGTTAGAGAAGATATAGAGTTCAAAGGTTAGTGTGGTTTTAATTTATTTTTGTATTTCATGCATTGTAGACTGTCAAAATAAGTTTTCTGGAATTTCGAATTTAAAAACCCATTACTTATGTGCGTTAGGTATATTTAACTTTTTGTAAACAATAGGCTAAGTCTAGAGAACATTTACTTGTTGGACTAAAGCACTATTTTTTCTTTTTTTTCCCACCTACTCCCTTTACATTCATATAAAATATTACATTGATAATAATTTTTCTTGTAAGTATGCTACTGGAGACTACATTTCTTATTAGTTTATAATTGCTTTTTTAAAATTTTGTAATTATTAATATTTTTCATTTTTTAGTTCTTATTAAAGATGTGCTTATTTTGAAAATGTATTTTGATTTATATGAAAACAGAGTTTCCATAATCAATCATGTTCCTTTTTGGAATATTCATGCAGCGTAACTCCATCTTATTTTATTTTACAAGAAACAAGAATATTGGGAAACTATAGCAGATTAATTGTTATAAAATGACTACCATATGGATTTCAAGGCTGCTAGCATGGCATTTATTGATTTGTTGTATAATTTTAATGACTAAAAATACTACTAAACTGCGGAACTGGATATAATCTAATGTTTCAAAAAAATCCTTGGATATAAATAAACTTACTTTGAAAAACATTTTCACCATTTTTTTTGGCCTGCCACATGTTTAATAACATTTTTATTTAACCAAAAAAGACCTTAGTATCTTTCAGCAATTACTTCCTCTTTTTCCTGAAGACATGTCTAATTTTAATATTGACTATCAATATAATTTGATGACAATAATTCTATTCAATATTTTTTATATCCAATGATAAAATAATTCTACTGTCTGGGAACATGTAATGCATACATTATACATACAAAATAGTTGTTTAGATTTAACAAGCTAAAAAATATATATAAATCACCACAAAAAATATTGCAAAAATATTTCAGTTACTTTGTACTTTCATGGGCTTTTAATTTGTACTTCCAATGAACCATACAGTAAAATTATTTTGATGACCTCCACTCTAGTTTCAAACAATAAATCTTTCATCACTAGATAATTCAACATGAGCAGAAAACAACATTCAAGCACATGGTGAATATGAAAATATTATATTAGGGTTACATTTATGGTTGTTTTAGAACGTAAGTTTCAAAATTCTAAAACAATGGTGAAATAGAAGTTCAATTACTTGGGGAAACTTCATCTTAACTCTCTGGAATCTGGAATTTTCAGTCTAACCTAAATATTCATACTACACCTGCAACAGTATTTCTGTAGTTTAGCATGTAATGAAAAAGTAGGTCTAAAAATTATTTTTATAATCTTCGGTTCCTAAAATTGTTTTAAAAGAGGTGCAGTGACATTTGTCTGGAGTTTGCCTATGGCCAATAGGTTAATGCTTCTAGCTTCTAGGCTTATTGCAAATTTTCATTATGTGAATATGCAATTTTCATTTATATTTGTTAGTAGTTTATTATTAAAATTAACTGCTTTTATTAAATATATTCTAAGAAATCATGGTAGAAAAAATTACCATCAACCATTGTAGGATATATTGAGCTCATATTAAAAGTAGCTCTGTGAATTCACCAGTAGCACAGAAAAATGACTGGTGACTTTTCCCTTGTTGTTTATATTTTCAACTTATACATGAAAGATATTTACATGTAAAGGATCAATGACAGAATTAATGTCTGAGTAATCAGAATAAACGTCAATATTGGCCTTTGTCTGTTTTTAGTATGTGACAATATATAGAAATGTTTTATACACGATTTTAGCCATTCTTGGCTTGTATCAAAGTATTTTTTGTAGGTTTGCATTAATTGTTAATGACTTTGTGTAAATCTTGCATTAATTATTTTCTCTTTTTTTCTTTCCTGCTGTCACGTTTTTTCTCTTTTTATTTTCTCGTTTGTAACTCTACTCTTTATTTTCTTAATTATTTCATTCTTATTCTATTTTCAAAAACAATTTTCATCATGCAGATAAATGCTGTGAAGCGAATAAAGGCGAAAATGGAAGCCAGTCATGGCAGCTGAATGCTGCTGGGTTTTCTTTCATTATAGCCATAAGTTTGTCTTGTGTGTTTTAATGTCATTGTTATATCATATGATATATCCTCTTATGCCCTGAAAATTTTTTTAAAAAGTAATAACAAGGCTAATCTAAAATTATAATAAAATATTTTCTAAGGTCCAATTAATTATGCATGTATCTTCACCCACGAACGATTAAGCTTTTTCCCCTTCCCCCTATTGTCAACCTTTTAAGTGGATAATTTGTCAGAAAATCAATGAAGGATTCAATCGGGATTGTTACTTTCAGCTACCAGTTCACTGCATAACATACTTTATTCTAAAGTTTCCATTAATTCCTAAAGTTGACCTTGTTAAATATCATGTCACTTGTACTTGAAACTTAAACCTTTGCTACGTCTAATCTTTCATTATTATTTTGCAAATAATTAAATATCCATGGCCATACTTTGTGAAAATCATAATTTTATTATGTAGAATTGTGGATCACTTCTATTGCTTTTTTACTGTTACTTTTAAGTGTAAGTTTCCAACTTTATGAACATTTCTAATATTTCAATGTGTTTACCATTTATATAAAACATAGGCATTATATTTTATTAGATGTGTATCCCAATTGTATTGTTTATTTTCCCTTTGTTGAACTAAAATGTCTTAAGGAATAAATGTGAAAGTTTCCTATTTTAAATTTGAATACCAATTAATATTTTTACATTAAGTGAAAATATCTCTGCAATTTTCCCAGAATGAAGATTAAATTAAATTTGAATATGTCTAAAAAGTTACACCCAATTCACTGGATTTAGATTATGTTTTGAGCTGACCTCAAGTCCTATTGTTCTAACATAAGTAGTTATTTATTACATTTTTCTGGACATCAGAGAGTCAGAATTTTTGCAAGCATTAAAGAGAGAGAAGAAAATATTGTAGACACTCCTTTCAAGAAGTTGAAATCAAGATGGGAAGAAATTGAGATTGGAGCTAGATTCCAGATTTCAAAGGAATTTCGATTTGAGGGAGTGGCATGAGGAATGATTTTTGGTTTTTGCAAATTTTCATTATGTGAATATGCAATTTTCACTTAAGTAATCTTAAGTAATTTCAGAACAAGTGAAGAGTGTTTGTGTTTTTCACTTGCAACCACATCTCAACAAGTGACTTTTACTACTTATTGTCAACAATAGGAAACAACCAGATTTACATATATGCATAAAAGTGACTATAACATACTCAGTAAATCAAATGATTGGATTCTGGACTTTGTAATTCATTCATCAAGAGCAATTATTTTGTTGAACAGAAATAATTTTCCTGTCTCTTTTTAAAGAGATAGCTACAGAATCTTTTCATATGAGGGCTAGGCCTCCCTTTCATAGTAGATTGTCTTTTAACTTATCTTTTCCAAACTCTTAGCTGTCAACTGCTATCCTTTCTTGTAATCTAGTGATAGGCCTGTAGACTGCAGAAGCAACGCATCAACCGATAAAACACACTTCTGGCCAGCCGGGCGCGGTGGCTCATGCCTGTAATCCCAGCACTTTGGGAGGCTCAGGCGGGCAGATCACGAGGTCAGGAGATCGAGACCATCCTGGCTAACACGGTGAAACCCCGTCTCTACTAAAAATACAAAAAATTAGCCGGGCGTGGTGGTGGCGCCTGTAGTCCCAGCTACACGGGAGGCTGAGGCAGGAGAATGGCGTGAACCCGGGAGGCGGAGCCTGCAGTGAGCTGAGATCGCACCACTGCACTCCAGCCTGGGCAACAGAGCGAGAGTCTGTCTCAAAAAAAACAAATAAAATACTTCTGCTTCCCTCCTTTCTCGCTAAGATAAAACAATATCTCAATTCACACATTATGGAAATATAATCCATTTTAGGGAAAGTTTTGTTTTTAAATCACCATAGCCAATATTCCATTTATTAAATAACTAATTATCATCGCATATTAAATTTCATGATATTTGAGACTGAAGAATTTATGTTGATTACTAATTTGTAGAAAGCATTGAGAAAAAGATTTCTAGTAACACCTCCAGAAATTGTTTTTCCCATTCATTATAACCTTACTTGATCTTTCAAATAAATTAGAGACATTTCTGTGAGAATTCATGTAGAAATTATCTTGACTTAGGAATGACAAAATTTTTTTTGGAGACCATGGAATACTTATTTAGTAAGTTAGTGCGAAGTTTATTTATCTTGAAGTTTTACATATCATAACTCAAGGTCACTAAGTGATATAAAGAACATTCAAAGTGAGGTATACGGCCGGGCGCGGTGGCTCAAGCCTGTAATCCCAGCACTTTGGGAGGCCGAGACGGGCGGATCACAAGGTCAGGAGATCGAGACCATCCTGGCTAACACGATGAAACCCCGTCTCTACTAAAAAATACAAAAAACTGGTCGGGCAAGGTGGCAGGCGCCTGTAGTCCCAGCTACTCGGGAGGCTGAGGCAGGAGAATGGCGTAAACCCGGGAGATGGAGCTTGCAGAGTGAGCTGAGATCTGGCCACTGCACTCCAGCCTGGGCGGCAGAGCGAGACTCTGTCTCAAAAAAAAAAAAAAAAAAAAAAAAAAAAAAAGTGAGGTATACACAGAAATAAGATATATCAATTTGGCGTTTTGAAAAGACCCTAATATTAAAATTATATTATGTTAGCAGAGTTATATACATTTAAAGAGTTGTTCATTAGATTTTAAACATCTAAGTGTGGATCCAGTTTTTAGTCCTTAACTTTTTAAGCAGTCTGTCATTTGGCCAAATGTTGATTCTTAGATGAAAACCTCTTTCACTACTCTGAGATATGCATAAATTCTTTTAAAAATATTCTCAGAGATGCTAAAATAATGGCTTTCTACTTTGCCTTATTTCTGTAAGAAATTAAAAAGTACAAAACTAAACAATAAAGCTATTGCATTCCAATCAATAAAACCTTAGACATTTTACATCCTAGCATTTTTTAAAAGTCTTAATAATATGTGTTGCTGAGTTATCTTTTTTATTATCTGAACATTACTGTTGCTATAGGCAACCATAAAAATCAGACAGTTTACTTTTTTATTTTAAAAATGAGTTTGTTACTTTTTTAGCCTTACTAGTATTGCATCTGTCTACACATCTAAGTAAATGTGATTACTGGTAAGCAAGACATAAAAATTTAAACTTGTTTTAAGTATCTTCTAGCATCAGCCAATGCTTTTTTTTCATACAATGGAGTTTTACATAAAATTCTGTCTCTGAAGATGTATACATTTGAACTTCTGTGTTAAGGTGAGTGTAAGATTAGTCATTATATATAATCAGAAATATATGTCTATGTCCAGTGGTGTGTGTATTGTATTGTTCACTGTAAAAATATTTCAAGAGATTGTTTTGACCATATTGTACCAGTTATTGAAGCTAGATTGATTTACCTATGCATGATTGCCATTATCTGCATGTAGAATATCAGGATTTTTAAAATATAGATCTGGATATCTCCTTCTTTCTCCTTCCAATCTCTTCTAGTCTATCTTCTTTCCTCCATTTTACAATCAATGTTACTGGCCTCCCTACCCCAATCAAAACTATAATTACTCATCAGTTCACACTAAGACCCACAAGTACCATGTTTCAGATATGCTAACAGTATGCCTAGGAGGTAGCAGTAAATTATTTCCTATAAAATGTATCATTACATGGAAAAACCTTAGATAAGTTGCCATTTTTGTTCATTTCCTTCCTAATACTATAGGTCATTAGGACAGACGAAGTTTAATTTTATAAACTCTATACTCATATTATTTCCAGAAGCATTTTGCAAATGCACATATGTGTCTTCATTACTGGTATACATGAACAAGATTGAAATTAAAATATGTAAACATTTTAAATATGCATATATATAGAAGGGATTAGATTGATGTTTAATATATATGCAATTTTCACTAATATATAGCAAGTACATATAAAGACAATTTTATTGCAAGTAAATTTGACTTTTTAAATATTCAAGTTCTTTTTAAATTAATAAAGTTACAAGTATGCATCATAGTGCACGTTACACACAATAATATGCAATTTGGGTCAATTGGGAAACAATTATAATTTAATTGTAACCTTTTCTGTATAGGAATACTCATTCAATATGTTTGATTTAAATTAGGCTAAAACACAAAAAATTCCAAAGTAGTTTCAACCATGTACAATTAAATTTATGATTAGTCATTTATATTAAATGAAATATACAAGAAAGAATTAAACCATGAACTTCTGAATCTGGAGGTATTCTTAGATGCATAAAAATAATTTTAAATATTAATGTGGTATATTTACACCGATAATGGATAAATAAAACCTTAAAATTACAAATTATTTTAATAATCCAAGATGGATATGGATATCAATACAATAATACGATATATTTGGGTGTAACTTTCAAGAATAATAGCCAGTATTATGCATGATAACCTTTAAGTTTATAGCAATTAAGAAATATCCCTAGTCATGTAAAATTTTCTTTAAAGGTTTAAATTTGATATTAATATAATATAAGCAACATTAAGAGCTTGAAATGATCAATTCTGGTATTATTTACACTAAATATTATCACGTATATTTTTGTTTAGCCCTTTTGTATTATGATTTCACTCACTGAATAAAGATAAAGTATAATATTGATCACACCTAAATGTGTAAACTTTATGTGTTTATCATGATTAATCTATGTAAGAGATAATGTAACATCCTTTAAATGATCTTTTAATAAGTCCAATTTAATTACGTTTTCTTTTTTTATTTTAATTTTTATTTATTTATTTATGTATTTATTTTATTGAGACAAGATTCTTGCTCTGTCTCCCAAACTGGAGTGCAGTGGCCTATTCTCAGCTCACTGGCACCTCCGCCTCCTGTGTACAAGCAATACTCATGCCTCGGCCTGCCTAGTAGCTGGGATTACAGGCTTTACAGGCACGCAGCTACCACGCCTGGCTAATTTTTGTATTTTTAGTAGAGACCGGGTTTCACCATGTTGCCCAGGCTGGTCTCGATCTCCTGAACTCAATTGATCCTCCTGCTTCAATGTCCCAACGTGCTGGGATTACAGGCCTGAGCCACTGTGGCCAGCCTCAAGTTTTCACCTTTTTAAAATTTATTTTCTTTTATCCTTTCTTCCTTTCTTATAATTCTTTCTTTTTACTTTTCTTCCTCTTTCTCTATTTGTCTCTTCCTCCTTTCTCTTTCTTTCCATTTCTCTCTTTTGTTCTCTCTCTCTCCCTCTCTCTCTCTGTCTCTTTTATGCTTCCTTTCTAAATTTTTGGCCACGAATAAATGGAATATATTTCTTCTATTATGTTTCTGTTCAATGTTTGTAAATTTTAAAATCCTAATGTTGTGGTATAGAAATATGTCATAAAAGCTTCAGCAAATCTAATATATTGAAGAGATAGCTGAAATCTGCGTATTTCAAATGACTGAATATACAAATATTCTACAAATTGTCTTTAAAATTATTGTAATTTAAGTTGAAATTGGTGACAAGGCATTTCCAAATTAATCTCATAAATAGTATTGTTTAATCATTAATATTTGATAGTTAAACATAATATTCAGAATATATTTCCACATTAAATTTTGGTACTTAACTAAAGAAAAAAATTAACGCTTATTAGCTCATTCTCTGACCAATTACCATATAAATCAGAGTATTATTCTAAAGTTAATATGCTTTGTCTTTTAAATATAAAGTTGTAGTATTCCTTCTATGTGTTATATTTACATAATCCCAATTTTTATCTAAGGAAAACATTCCCTAAGTTTAAATCTAGTTTTATTATTTTTCAAAATTAGACAAAGATGAGAGTTTAATATCCATGCTTTGTTTTCCAAAAGCCTTTAGTTTTGTTGTCTAAAATTAAGGACTCAACAAAGATCTCCTGTAATAATTCAACATATTCCCTGGTTATTAACTAATTTCCAAGGCTAAACTGTCAGTAAATGTTGCACATAGCCTGGAATAGTCTATAACATCTGTATTAGCTAATATGCTGTAAACCCCCCCCAAAAAAATCCAAGAAATATAAAAAATAAATATGTTTAAGAATTCTATTAGTGTATCTGAGATGGTCTTAACTGCATTTCATCTCCTTTGTTGGTAGACTATTATTTTATCTACTTTTAAAGGATACTTTCATCCAAGTAGAATAAAACTTCATTTTAAGTGTGAACTAATCTAATATTGGTTGTATTAAATTTAGATGTATTAAAAGTTCTGAAACTATGCATGCTTAAGTTAAATTCAGTTATTCTTTTTCATTTCATTTTAGTTAGTAAAAATATGTGACACACTAAAAACAATGCATAATAATGAGACATAAAACTTCCTTTTTAGAAAATATATTTTTATTTTTATTCTGTATATGTACTGAATAGGGGCCATGACATAAATCTAGCTAGTCTTATTTTTTCCTAAAAAGTAAGCAATTAAAACTACCTTTTTAAATAGTGTACACAATTCATGTACCTCCTTCAAGAATATTTTTCTCTCACATTTTCATTGATGTTATGTGTAACGCTTCTGTTTTAAAGTATTTCTGATCATTTTAATTGCATTCGTTTTCATCGTAACTATCGTAGCTTATTTTCTTGAAAAAAAGTATGTTATAAGTGTATTGTCCTCAGTATCATCTTATTTAAAACCCTCAACATAATATCCAGCACTTTGTGTAATCCTATGCATGTGTTTCATAGTATATTAAATGTCATTTTATTTTCTGTACCTCTGTGTCTCCATTGTTGTAATAAAGAAAACTGAGGAAAAGCTTTGTTATACGTGTTTTCTTTATTACTGGTATAACCTTTTTTGTCCTTGTGGAGTGTTGTCATATCTAACTTGATCAAACTTAACATAAACATTTATTTACTTAGGAACAGGTAATAAACATACTCATTAAGTTATTCAATTTTTGGATAACCCATACATCATCAGCAGATTCATCACAATTGTATATTATAAAAATAATTTGGTGACAATATCAAACATTGTTACTTCCATTGTAAACTTGTTCTAGTGTCTTCATAAAAACATTGATCTCTGGTGGGAGGCCAAAATAATCATATAGTTCAATAAAGCACATGAACATAATTAATAATTTTAGTAATGTAAAGATTATTAACTAGTCTCCACTGCTAGCAAAAGTCCATAAAGGAAATATAAACATGTAAAGTGATTTTTCTCTGATTCCTTTGGTTCATCCACTACAGTCCTTTCTTTTGTTTTGGACACCAAATGAATAAAGTTGCAGAAAATGATTAACATTCTGTGCTTATCCACTGCAAAGGTATGAAACAAAAATAGTAAGAGTTGAAATTTTGGAATAATATTATAAGTAATATAAAATTATTTAATTAGCTTTTATAGTGTAAAAATAACTTTTGGCATAGATATAAACAGAAAAGTCATATTTTTCTCTTAGAGCAAAATGTTTCATTGCCTGATAAATATGAAATAATGTCAAAATTCAAAGGAGAAAATTATCATTTCAGGATTTGGATTATTTTGGAGCATATTTAATTTCTCTTATTCCATGACAGTCCAGTCCAAAATGTATATTTTAATATAAACATTATTATACACCTTTTGAGACATGCTTGTGTATATTTCAAAATGGAAATTTTAATACAACATTTATAAGTTTTGTATATTGTAATATTTATACTTCTTTTAAATGATATAATAGTTATAGTAGTTTGAAACATACACCAGAACAGTTGTTTATTTTTATTATTTTCATTTTTATTTTTCCTGAAGCCCCTTGACAATAGGATGATATCAAATGGAGGGTATCTGGGAATTCTTAGGAATTTTTATGGTTACTGTTAAAGTAAATATATATTACTCTATTAATTTTTTATTGTCCTACTATTCTGGGCCATTGTGAAGAAACTAAAGAGATTTGAGAAAATCTGAAGCTATTGTAACCAAACTCTATTATTTTATTATATCAACAAACTGAGGATCAGAAAAAGCAAATAGTCATCGATATAGTCAAGCAACTTCGATTCTCAGTTTTCCTCCTATCTTTGTTGTATTACAGTAAATCAAAGTTGGTACCAGTAAATTTCCGGCCTATAAGTTATACGGTCCTATGTCTTAGACCTAGTTCCTTTCCTATTTTCTTGATTGGCCTGTGGAGAGCAACAACAACAAAAAATCCCTGTGTGTTAGAGGAAAGGCTATGTGTACAGCAACCACAGTTTCTTCCATTAATCACAGTATTTCTATTAGTCAGTTTTTATCTTTCTCACTCAAACTTTTATGTATAGCTGCTTCCCCATGACCAAGGTAAAAAGCACACATTAAGTTTATGGTTTTCAGTGAATATCAAATTAAATTTTAATCACTTTCTTGTTTTTTACACATATTTTGATAACACCTTACTAAATTATTTATTTACATTGTTGGTAGAGATAGGTAATTTTTAATTAGTAGAAGATAATATTTTTATTTACTGTCCACTAAAAGTAAGATATTTTCATCTCAATATGCATCCTTTTTATTTTAAGAATTCAAAATAAATAGTTTCAACACATAATTTGTGTAGCAGCTATGTGTTTGTTTCTCTACTGATTTCTTATTTAATATTACAAAGAGAAACAAAATGTTAAAAACAAGTATTCAAGATAGAGGACTTCATTTTTTCTGTTTAAATGTGGTTCAATAAAAAGTAAATTATCTTCAAATTGGCATTTCTGTTTTAAATAATCCATGAACAACACACCTAAATTTTGCTATTGTTTCTAGAATATAATTTCACAATAGCTGAATGGGATATACCTGTCACACGTAATGTGAAATGCAAACTACCCATGGCTCTTGAAAAACATCCTATTTCTTAGTGCGTGTTGGTAGAAAACATTAAATTTGTATGGAATTTTTATATAGTAGCCTGTGACTCATGGTTCTGTCAAATGACTCAGTCGTGAAAGAAAGTTTTAAGTGAACAGGGAAAAATATTTATCTAAAATAGGACGTGGTATAGTTCACTGCTGAGTTCTATTACATAAAAACAGGAAGCTAAAAACATTTAAAGCACCTATATGAGTTACTTCTCACTTAATATGTGGAGTTTTTTTAGTTGTTAAAGGACAGAAAAGTAAAAGTTGTTTCTATAGGAGATCCTCAATCAATCTAGGCATAGTAGCCATTTCCATGCAGGTAATAGGGATATCACCATTGCATGTTTTCCCTTTTCAATACACTTTAGTTTTTCAAACACTTTTAGATTTACACCAAGATTGAATGGAAACTAGGGAGGGCTCCCATACACCATCTACCCTAGTCAGGCACAACCTTCCTGATTATCAATATCTAACACCCAAGTGGTACCTTTGTTACAGTTGATGAACCCACAGTGGCACACTGTAATCACCCAAAGTTTACAGTTCACATTAGGGTGCATACTTGGTGTTGTACATTTTGTGGATTTGGATAAATTAATAATGACCTGTATCACCATTTTGGTACCATACAGAATAAATTCACTGTCCTAAAAATACTCTGTGTTCCAGCTAGTCCTTCCTCCTTTCTCCACTAGTTCCTGGCAATCACTGATCTTTTTACTATTTCTTAGGTTTGCCTTTTCCAGAATGTCACTTGGTCGCAATTTTCTATTATGTAATCTTTGCAAATTGACTTCTTTCAATTAGTAATGTGCATTTAAGGTTTCTACATGTCTTTTCATAGTTTGATAGCTGATAGCATAAAATGTCTTAATTTAGATGTATTATATAATAGTAGACATTTATAGGGAACCCTACATGTTTAAAATATGTGGTTTTAATAATGTAGAATTGATGTTTTTTGTATAGCTCTAAGCAGAAATTGAAATATCTCAGATAGCATACAGTGAGTATCTCAAACTGAAAACTGTAAACATCTTAATATATTGCCATAGATTCCAAGAAAAAAAAAATACATATCTTCTATGTATTTGCTCACATTATTCATTTATTCTGTTTCATGTTTAGAAAACTTAGAAGTTCTATAAATAGGAATTTTATATTGGAGAAAATTAAACAATTTGGACTTTCAAAAACAAATTATAAAATATGAACTGGAGTATAATCATATAGAGATATGTTTCAATTTTGTAGTATAGTCTAAGAAAATAATTTTCGGTTTGTACAATGAAAATATATTTTTCATTTTCTATATATGTAGCAGCCTTTCAATGTTGACAGAAAAATAAAATTGGTCAGGTAGGGGATTAAACAAAGAACTAAATATAAAATTATTCAGTTCTTTTATACTAGCTAATACATGTTTGGGTCATATTCATGCAAATCTTTGAAGCTGCCTTTTCTACTAATCAATAAAAACACTCGTTGTTTTATAGCAAACAAACTGCATCCATCAACGTCAACCAGACATATAACCAAATTTAAACAGTATATGGAAAAGTTTAGAGTTAGTGAGATATAGTAAACATCAAAGGGAGCAATTCAAATGGATAGCTAAAGAACACAAAAGATATTTTATATGCTCTTTTATGCCATGTTTGGTGAGCTTTGTGCCAAAATGATCTCAGTTCCAACATACATAATAATTTGAAATGTCAGTGTAGTTAAGATAATAGATATTTTGTTGTGCAAGGACTTTAGATATTTTATAATTCGTCATGGTTTACAGTTGTACCAGATTTATTAAAAGGATATTTTAAAATATTTCTAAAATTTTTAGCACTTTGTAATATCTACACAAAAGAGCTGTTATGTACGAAGTTGTTTTTAGCCAATATTTTTTTCAAAATAAGCACAGCTCATTTTCATTCTTTTTCTTCTGCTAAAATCTGTTAAAGGATAACAAGAATTTGACAAGTTCTCATCAACATTTCTATACAAGCATAATAACTTTATATTTTAGTGGCTCACTTATTACATAAGATTGTTCTAAAAAGATAGCTAAAACTGTAAGAGGGATTGTGTAGATATTTTAAAAAGCAGGGTGACCATGGTGGACTACTTAAAACACCATTCCAAATAAATATATATAGAATAGTTATACATAAATATAAACATATATATTATATAATTTAATAGTATTTTTATGTTATTTAGTTTCTTTTTTTTTTTTTTTTTTTTTTTTTTTTTTTTTTTTT